>NW_027105702.1:283731-318595 GCF_000696795.3 Halyomorpha halys | reverse complement strand
TTCGTAATGTCTAGTATCCACCTAGGTTTAACCAGTCAGGGATAGACTAGTTCGTAATGTCTAGTATCCACCTAGGTTTAACCAGTCAGGGATAGTACATTGAAGTGGAAGGGCGATGACCCTAGTTTTGAGTATCTATAGCTCTGAGTATGGGTGAAAAAAAAAGTTTTGCTCATATTAGTTAATATTTAAGCGTAAAAACAAAAATAAAATAATATCAATCAAAATGATTGAGAAAAACATTTCCTAAAGACCACACTGCTGAAAAAATAATTGTTTTTTTTATTCGTAACAATTATATTTTATATACTCACAAAAACTCATATACGCCTATATTTATAATGCTCATATATCAATATTTTGAATTATATAGTTTTAAAATACCACTGCTTCAAGTATTATTTGTCAGAGTAAAGGACTTTTCATCTTATTTTAAATCTGTAGAAAATAAGAAAGACTGGTGTATTGTCAATTTTTTCTTGCATGAGTCTCACAATGAGACTTGTGATACAATAAGTCTACAAGTCTTTCTTGAGATTAAAAAATAAGATGTAAAGTCCTAAGGAAAAGCCCCTACATCGATAACTAATAGTTCCAGAAGTAGTATTTATGAAAACATACAATTTTAATAATCTAACTGGGGCACAAGAAAAACAAGAAAAACTTTAAAAATGACCAAAGGACGTTGCTAAAATGTTAAAAATATATATATGTATAATATAGAATTGTTAGAAATAAAATTAAAAATTTAATTTTCATCTTTGTTAAAAGTTAGCACAAACATTTTAACAAAGAAAGCCTACAATTTTTAAAAATATAGGTTTAATGTTGTCCTCAGGAGATTTTTTTTTCTCAATCATTGTTTTTTTTAAAATTAAAATTGAAAGCTAAAAAAAACAACCATCATAAAGTTGTTGATAAATAAAAAATAATTTAAAGATATTATTATGACGATAATAACAATAAAACATTACTGGTGACAACAAAGATTCATAACTTCTATTTAATAAAATAAGTTAAATTATCAAAAATAAATAAAACAATTAATTGTCATTAATTATGAAATATTTCTCGATTTATGCATAAGTAACTATTTATTTTTTATTTGTTCTGCTATAATTAATGTTCAGTTGATATATCATTAAAGATAAACACCTCATTATATATTCTTTCAAATAGCCCTTAATTTTGAATAGAGTTATCGATTAGACTGCCAAAGTTGCCGTTGGATGTTTATTTTGCATGATATGTTCGGAAGAGAACATTTTGGCTCTGACACAAGGGTGTAAGATATTGAGACTAAATAGATGTAGAGCCGGAGAGTAGGTGTATCGGTATTGAATGAGATGGCCTCAGCGGTGGGGATAAGGTTGCAGAGAGTGCAGCGCTGCAGCGCCCACTGGCGGACAGTGGTCGATACTTGCGCACTGCCTCTACGGCGCAGCCTCCACCCATCTTAATACCTATCGATTCCAATCTCGAGTCGATTGTAGTCAACAACGGGGCGGAAAGATCGGAAGAAGAGAGGGGTCCCGTAGCGACGGCTTTGTCAAGTGTCGGTCGTTAGTTTGGCAGGAAGCAGTGATTAGGCAGAGTATCGGCTGAGCCTGGTTGAAATCGTGGCGAAGACTAGTATCGATATCAGGCATCGATGAGACAGGACATCGAAGGGTCGATAGTGGCGGCCAGAGTATAGGAGCAGGTAGGTGCGAAAAACGGAGGCAAGGTCCGGCCATGCCCCAGCATGAACTTCCATTGGAGCAGACTAGAGACGGGCCCTAGAGAAGGGCCCAGCTAGGCAGGATCTGTGTAGCCCCCGCTGTCCCCTTCTCTCTCCTCTCTCTGTCTCTCGCCCTCCTACTATGGGTGTGGTGAAGTGAGATTATCCTTCTTAGCCAGCACGGACGACGGATTCCAGGGAGTCGTTTCAGCCTAAGCTCGCACCCCTCCGTTTCTCGACGAATAGAGAGAGCGGCGGGTTAAAAGGTGAGTCAAACTTTATATTTATTAGCAAAGTCAATAGCTTTTACTTAGTATTTTCCAGTACCCCACGTATAACCTGCATCAATTAATCTCAATATGAATTTGTTTACATCAACTGAATAACTAGAATAGGTTAGGTTCATTTTATTGATAACCATAGATATAGAACTGTGTAGAGATGATTACTATACTCATCCCCAATAACTCAAACTTCTCGTGGACCCTCCATCTTTTAAAATCAATGGAAAACATAACTCTGATTGCTCTAAAAAGGAATCTGAAGCTAAAAATAAAACCTAATAGTGAAAATATAACTCTCAACACAGATAAACAATAAACAAGTATACTCTGAGAATTAAGTGACGCTGATTCCGTTTTCGGTAATGTAAATATTTGTTGTTTCCTTATTTTCTTAAGAATCGATATGATATATAAACACCTATAGAATAAATCATCATATTTATTATAACAATAATAATCATTAGACAGAGTTATATAATAGAAGTTATATAATGGGATATAATGATCCAATAATGACACGCACGCATGAAAACAGTGTTGCTTTACCTTCCTAATTAGATTGGAATTATTTTAAAAAGTTGGCTTATATGGGGACCGCCTAGGGCAAAGGGTGGGATTAGCCTCATTATCTTTATCCACCGAATCGAAGATCCCTCCGACGGACAGTGTACACCGCCTGTATACAGGCATCTTTTGTTCACGCCCTCTATTGACGGCTAAACGAATTTGTTTCAGACAATGCCCCTCCTCCTTTCATAACGAATTAATCCGATCCTGGTAAACAAAGTGGCCAAATGGAAAGAGCCTGTCCTACAGACCCCCATCTCGACCCAACCTTTCGCCATTGCAGAGTTTTCGAGTCAAAGAGAAACATTCACTTATTCGGTAGAATATTTCGAGTTACTCTCAAATATTGAAAATCGTACTCGTCACTCGGACATGTTAAACATTCTCATTGATAACAATATTCTACATAACCTTCCCCTCAAAGTAGATAAATCTCACAACACTGATTCGATGTCGACGCCATTTTAGAGAGCTTCCAAGAGTTCACATCAAACAAATAGCTCTTTTTGAAAACCGCAATTCTAACATCCCCTTATCATTATTCTATCGACAATAACTAATCAGAAATTATAATGAATAAATAAACAAAGTTCATCACAACAGAACAACAATAACAACACTTGAAAAAAAAATTTAAATCCTTCATAATTCAGATAAGTTGCCTGTTAATAATTAACATTCTGTTATAATTTTTTAGTACTAAAAAGGAAAACAGTAGTGTCAAGTGCGTGGTTATTACCTCCACCCTGCGCATGCTCTGTAGTAATTGTGATTGTAACCAAACAGAAGTTGGAGCTACAGCGAGCGGTATTCCAGGCTCCAACCTGAGCCTACCAATATTGACATTTACTGCCAATGTGTTTAGCATTTAGTCTGTGAGGGTTTAGTGCGTGATTGTATAAGTTGCCTCCGCTCCTCGTTCTGTACGTTCACATGCTGCTGTGAGTAAGTAATTATAACTTCAAAGTTTCTTTGCCAACTTGACAGTAAGACTTATTATTGACAAATATTGAACCATTTAGAAAGTCTCGATAAAACCTGTGAGCTTTTCATATTCCATTAAAGATGGCGACAGAATTAACCATTCCAAAACTGTCATCTGTTCAAATAAGTGAATGCTTTTGTCATGAGTGTATAATAATATATGTATTCATGTGAATATGTTAATGATTTTTCCTGCTTTTTATTTTACAACTACAATTAAATAATTATTTATAAATTTTTATTTCTAAACGATTATAAATCGTTTACATAGAAACTTTCATTTGTTCAAAATACGAGTACTATGTTTAAGTATTTAATCCTTATCAATGAATAAATTGTCAGATTTTGTTGTATTGAGTTCTTGGAAACATCAAACGTTTATAAACCTAAACTCCTTCATCATGTTATTTAATTCCTAATTAAGAATACTTTAATAACCTTAGACATGAGCTCTCATAATATTAACTGGTAACGGAAAAAAAAATGAGGTTTCAATAATAAAAGTTAATAATTTTGAAATTTAATTATTTATATCTGCATTTTTCTTATTATTCTTTGATATATATATTTGATAATTTATACTATATTTTTAAAAAAATCTCTACCTATATTAACAAAGTGGTTCTGTAACTATATACTATATAATATATATAACTATATATATGATTTCTTTAAATCATTTAGTAACCGGTTATTTCATAATCCCTTCAAGCTATACAAGAGTTGTCATAACATTATTAAAAATATAATTAGAAAGACTAATCAACTGAAAAAAAAAATAGAAAAACTTCTTTCAAGTCATAAATTATAATTAATCAATCTGGCAACAGTGCATACTTATTTGTTGGCGGAACATATTAAAAAAATTGTTTTAAATGTCAAGTTTTTGTACTTTTTTTATCTAATAATAAGGCTGACTGTCAAAAGACCCTTATAAGGAAAAAAATAGTGTTTTAAATAATTTTTCATCATAATTTATTTAGTAGTACTTTCGTTCAACAATTTATTATTTCATTGAGCTGAAATCACTATTTAAATCTAGCTGCAAAGAAGATGGCCTCGAGATCTTCTCCTTTAGAAATATTTTTGGAGTTCTATCAATGGGTAGATTCTCCACATGTTTTTATCATGTCATAATATCACTTACAGCAAATTTACTTGATGTGTATATAAGTATACAGTTGTAAATATCAATAAATAAATTATTAAAAAAAAAAATCTAGCTGCTTATTAAACCTGTAAGTATTTGAATCTTTTTGGACTTTTAAATCAAACCATAATGAAAGATCTATTTGATGAAACCCTACCAACTCAGGACTGATCACTAGTATTGTTAATATTTTACTCTAAATTAATACTAAATCTAGAAAATATTTTATTCAAATAATATGCTATGAAACAATTTGTTTAATCTATGTTGAATGAATAATTAACAGTTGACAGATTAGTACTTAAAATGTTTTTATAATTGAACTATAAATGTTACAAAGAGAGCAATAAAACTTTCAAACTTCACACCTGTAAATTAACAATGCGAAATTCATTGAAAACTCAAATCTTCTGGTGAAAAATGTATTTTTTTTGTACTTAATTCTTCAGTCGAAGACCTATACAGCCCCAGAAATAAATATTGCCTGACCCAGAGGGAATCGAACCCACTACGTACTAAATCAGACTCTCTCGACCTTCGCTCCAATATGTTCCACCATCACGTCCTCGTTGAAAGATATATTATCAATAAAAAAATGTCTAACAAAGAATAATACTTTTGAATATAATTAGAGTTTGAATCCTATCTCCTGAAAAACAAGATTTACCATATAAATGTTTCTTTCTCTAAGGAACACAACTTTGAATAGGATTATTTCTTAAAAATAAATAATGAATAAATAAATTAAATATGAAATAAAAATCTTTCTTAGTATTAAAGTGAAAAACAATCAAATATTAATTTTATTGACTTAAATTTAAATTTCTATGGTTGAATTATGACCAATTTTACAAAAAACTTTCTTGTAAAACAAGACAACTCATTAATAACGTGAATAAAATAAAATTAGTGTGAATTACTAAGTTAAAGCTATGGCTCTGATTGAATGGCCAATATTACATAAGATGTAACAACACAAAAATACAAACATTGATAAGAGAATAAATAATACTTCAAATGGAAATCGTAACTAATTAATTGTTAGTTAAGATGTTTTCTTTTATAATTAATTACTTCTGTACTCATCAATTTGCATTAATGTTCCAAAGTTACTTGAAATACTTGAAAACCATTTTTTTTTCGTTATTTAATTACTTAAATTGTATTAATTTGTCTGTAGTTCAACCTTATATAATAGAAATATGAAAGAAACTATAATATTTTTATTATACTTTTATTTTGTCTACTTTTTAATGTTATTTTGTTGGTATCATTAACGAATAACATATTAAAATAATGTTTCAACGGTAAAGACGCTCAGAAAATATTGGGGTGGAGAGGGGAGGACAGCAAAGCCAGGTTCCATGGAAACTATGGCATTTACTGCCGTGATTGTATTGTCGTCTTCTCAGGATTTATGGTAGAATCCTCGACTATCTACGCTTGCACGACTGATGACTATTTCATTTGGGTACGTGGCAGTGTACGGGCCCAATACAAAATCTCATAACATCAACAATATATATATATATATATATATATATATATATATATATGACTTATAAATCACTTTCACTTTTGGTTACTCTTCTATGGTGATGTAGGAGTACAGCAAGCCAAAAATTTAGAAATGTATCATTCTACGTCAACTCAGTACTATTTTGAACCTTGGCATCTTAGATATTCTTAAATCTTTACGGGTTTTGTATAGGTATCCGAAACTTTCTTACCTTTTGTTGAAAATAACGTTCTCTTTTTGTATCAAATCATAATGTATAAGTTCTGCCATTTAGCTACTTGTGCTAAAGGGTTTCCCCTATTTTCCTATTAGTGCTCTATATGTTTGTATTATTATTTGCACGATAGATGTCAAGAAAATAGGCGATAATCCTGATGAGAAGGAGCTTAGAACGACGTACTAAAGCAATAACCCAGTCATTGGTTTTTCACACGGCGCAAATATAATAGTGAGCAAATCATTTTGCAACATAAAGAGAAAAAGTGGTGGAGCGCAATTAGAAAAAAAGTTTATGTTAATTATTAATTGACTTGATTGACAGAAAGATTTTCTGTTAATAATTAAACCCAATTAATTATGGTCAAATGTTCAATTTATCTAAACTATTTATTCGATTCTTTTATGTAATTTCCTTTAGTAAATGATTACGAAATATACTGAGGGGGGTAGAGACACTTTAGCCCCTTCATAATTTATTGGGGGCAGACAGTGCCTAGTCCCCCCCACTGAATACAATATTATTTGACAGAATTAAGCATCACCCCTCTATTTTTACAGGCTTAATACTTGATAGGTAATTTGTTAGTTCTAATAATATATATTAATTATTTTTTGTACTAATGTAGTCGTGAGTCAACCCTGTGGATCGGAGGCTAATGATTCCCACATTATATTTTAATTATGAACAACTGCTAACGTAAGTGTCATTCGTGTGCACATAAGTGACATGTAAAACTTATTTAAAAAAAAAATGTTTAAAAGTTGTAATCATACTTTATTAGACTAAAAGAATGAAAGATTGAGAAATCATATAAAATAATCGTTAACAGTAAATAATAATTAAATATAGACCTTACAGAAACAGTTTCCCTAAATTCGATTTATTGGAAATGGAAATTTATATCATCGATTTTACACTTTTTTAACCCTTTTCTCCAAAATGGCTCTTATGATTTTGTTTAAAGTCGTTACCTAAATGAATAATCCAGCAGCCTTTAATGGCAGCTTTATCTTTTCCTCATTAGAACAGTCAAACAGGATTTAAATACCGAATTTTTCCTAAAGCTACTTCTAAAATACCTTTAATATTATTGAATGGAATATGGTCCGGGTGCGGTAAAAAAAACTCAAACAATAATAATAATAATTCTACTAATTGATTTTTTTTTTTACCGCACCCGGACCATATCCCATTCATCTATACACACGGTCAATCAATAATCTTCCAGCACTTTATTATTATTATTATCATTATTATGTCTCGATCGGAAAATGGCGAAAACCACACAATATTTATTTATACGAATAGAACGCTAAATACCATCTTTTCAGCAAAAACTAAGATTATGTAGTTAGGTGGACCAATAAATAGTTTTTATTACTATTATTACTTTTCTTTACCGTTAATCAGGCTAGGTTCCTACAATCTATTACATACGGTCAACCTTCCTATATTATTATCAGTGGAAATAGGGTAAACCTACCTTCCAATATTATAAAATCATTTCAATTTGGGTAAGGCACGCATGAGTAATAAAGGTTAAAGGTAGATCTAGGAAAAAATGCAAATTCAATATTTTGTAGGAAGATAGTCCGGGTGGCGGTAAATAAAGGGGCAAGAAAGTAATAAAAACTATTTATTGGTAAACAACGTTTCGACTCACCTAACTACATTACTTTTCTTAGTTGCTGAAAAGACGGCATTCAGCGTTCAATTCGTATCAAATAAGATCGTGTGGGTTTCGCCATTTTCCTACTTCTGCAAAGGATTTCTGCCATTTTTCGATTCAGTCTTAAAAAATAATAATAAAGGTATTTTAGAGGTAGCTTTTGGAAAAATTCGGCGTTTAAATCCTGTTAATTAAATCCTACTTTGCAGAGCTACCTCAGCGCTGCAAATTTCTTTAAAATAAACCATATAATAGTTAATATAAAATAGTAGACAACCAATAGTTTCTGCAGACATTTGTACTCAGCCCCGATGAAGCTCTGCAAAATGGAGCGAAACGTTGGTTACCAAAAAATATTGTTTTTTAATATTGTGTACTTTTATTGACCGCCATCCCAACTTTATTCCTAAAATTTAATTTTTTTTATTTGAATAATTAATCATCTCTCATTGTTTGGAATAAATAATTGACAAATATTAAATATAGAATATTGCAACTAAAGGATAAAAAAATATTTTTATAGTCCCAATAATAAATATTGAGAACTAGCTTGAACTTTTATATTCTTAAGAAAATAAATTCTTATATTTAAATAATTCCTTTTTTTTTATCATTTTAATTGATACCATAAGATGTAAGAAGTATGTTATACTGATTATTAAGCGAAAAATGCCATAAAAATAAGTTAATTTACTGATTAGCAAAGCATTAACCGGAAAATTGATAATAAGCATTACAATTTTATTTCATTCAATTTATGATTAATGTATGAACAGAATATAGTGAAGATGTAATTAACAATTAAATTATAGTTAAAGAAAGAAAAAATTAAGGAAAATGCACCAAATTAGAAAAACGAATAGATGTGTAGTGGAATTAAATAATAATAAATAGATAAATATAATAACAAAAAATAGCAAATAGTGAAAGGTTGTGTGATGGTGAAGTAACAAGGAGTATTCAGGGGTGTGACGGTCATGCGAGTTGGGGCGTAGGTCACAGAGCGTTAGGTTCGGAATGTAGGTTCTATTCCCCTCTGGGAAAGTGAATATACATATTTATATAGTGACAGTAAGTTCTCCGTTCATACACAGATAGCTTATAGTACTACCGACAATCAAGCGAATCCTGATAAAACGAATACAAAACCATAACAGTTACTGTTAAAGCCGCTTAAACTTGAGCAAACGTCGGGGGAGCTTCCTGACGTACTGCAATGAGTAGAAATTGCTAGCGGTATTCGAGAGATAAAGAAGCATCACATCTCACGAAAAGAGCTTAGCGTGTGAGACGCATTCATGCATCAAAAAATACTTCTTATATATATTTTTTATTCCGATTTTAAGGAATCGGTAATGTGAAGTAGATAAGCATCTAATAAAACAAAGAATAGGATGAAATCGCCTCAGAGACTATATCCATAAAATATATGTCTCCGAGACCATAAGAAATGTTTAAGAGTGTCAAATGTACTATGATCTCGTATTTAATTATAAAAATTTAAAGAAACAAAATTATTTTTATTATTATTATTAATAGTACAAAATATATATGAGTATATAGCCCGACTTTAGCTGGTGCGATGCCACGTGCAACCTTTCCCGCCCGCTATTATCGACGAAAGCAATCCTGTAGGTTTAGCCTCTTTCCCCACCCTATTAATGCAACCTGAACTGTTGTAGTTCACTTTGTTTTTTTATTTTTTCTACTGATTTAAGAATGTGAAAACAACTTTTTTTTCCACTAAAATTCTTAACTTTTCACTAGCTTCGAGATCTGGGACTAATTTCTTATTAGATATCGAGATATGCGTAGGAAAATATTCTTCCGTACACAATCATAGCAGCCAAAACAAAGCAAACGAATAAAACCGAACGAATAATATATGATTTTTCTAGGAACGATCTTGGGGATTTAAAATATAGATGCTTTATCTACTTTTCAGCAGTAGACTCAAACGAATTTAATTTCGAGGAAATATTGAGTTCCATATATCAAAATCATTGGACACATACAAAAAAACGAGTACCTAGTATTTTCTGACTTTGCTATTTCCTTCTAAGGTTTTGTTATCAACGAATTTCTAAAGTAGTTTACTAAATAACACCTTTAAGATTGTTTTTATTTTTATCAAAATAATTCAGATTTGATTAACTTCTTAAATTGTTTTAAGGATGTAGGTTGCAACAATGCGCTAATTAAAAAATGGAGTGGAATCAAATATTACCTAAAGGTTATCCATATAATAATCATTCAGTAATTAGGTTTGATATATAGTCGTATTATAGTATCACATATTCAAAACCCGATCACTTTCTTGAACTTGCCTTTGAAATTTTACTCATTATAATTTTGAGTCAATATTGTTTAATTTATAGAGGCTGAACAGTATTTTTTTTGTGTGTACAATTATTTATAATTGTTTTTTAAAGGTAACTTTTTTTTTAACTATTCATTATCATATTGAGATGAGACCAATTTTTTTGAGAGCTGTTCTATTATAGAATAGAATAGATAAATTAATTATTAAATGCAAAAGAATTGACACATGATTTGTAATTGCGCTAAAAAATATACAACTTCCTGTACTATGGAATATTCGTAGAAAATTCGAATTTCTATAAATGCAAAGAAATAGAAATTCTTCTTAGAAATTGGAAGAAAATTCATATCGATATTATATACCAGTTATTTTAAATCAAAATTAAATTACAACCATAACTAATTAATTTTGTACTTTGACTTTTCGTTATGATGATAAACAAGATAAGGCCAGAATTAAATGTTTCAATTATGGATCTGAATTTTTTTGCGTACGGTATGATGATGATGATAGAGAGCGAGTAGATAAGTTTACTAAACGCTGTAGAACATTTTGAAATTCTGATATATACTAATGTTACCGTGATCTCTAAATAATTTTATTAATCTATTCTTAAAAAGAGAAAAAAATGTCATCTCAGAAGGATCATGTAGATTTCAAACGATAACAACGTTTACAAATTTTAATTTATTGATGTCTGAATAAATTGCCAGATTCCTTATAATTGAGAGCCATGGTCTCCGAAAGGTGATACTCCAAAGAGTAACAAATCGCTTAATACATTTCGGAAAATTCTCCTCGGCTAATCCAAGCTGAACCTCGGACCGCGTGGCCTACTGACCTACTTCCAGGAGTCAGGTCCTCCAGCACCAGCGATATGTGATATCCTCCTTCGCTGGAATCTTCTCAACGCATCCATCACACTTGATGGCTTCCAGTCATCACGTCCTCACGTTTTTAAAAGCTTTCTTTCTTCTCTATCTAATAACCCTTGCCTGTTTTCTGAGAGATGTCGACTTTCTACTTCCGTATAGGGCTACAAGACTTGAATCACATTATGAATATAAATCGATCAAATCCAATCGGTGTTTCAGAAAAGGATGGGATTAACCAAGAAAGCAGCTAGGAAAAACGGGAATGAAAAATAAAAACTGCTCATGTTTTTGCTATAGTAGTTTATAGTTTTATGATTCTTTTCCATCCAAAAATTTACGTTATTCATCAATCAGTCTGTTACCTCGATTCTTATTAGCCAAATAGCAGGCCAGGCAATACTTCGCAATTGTTATACTTGAGGATGTATATACATTAATTGAATACTATTGAAACTTTGATATCAAATTATAAATAAATAAAGTGATAACATGGTAATTATAATAACTTGAATGGTGTGAGATAAATTTGCTATAAACGTATTATCGTTAAAACTTTTCCGATTTAGTTGATTTTTTTTCTCCTTTGAGATAATGTATTTATCTATATGTATGTATAGTTGACCATAAAAAATTATATATAAGATGGTCAGAGCTGCGGTCAAAAAAAGAACAAATAGTTTATAACTATTTGTTCTTTTTTTTGACCGCAACCCTGACCATCTTCTTATATATAATTTATTTATTATCATGTTGACTGACCTGGTGGTAAAAGATATTTTTTTGAGTGAAAGTTAATATTTGTTTTTAGCACCACGAGAAACCTTTACATATGGATTTTCGAAAAAATACAAAAAACAAATTTTTGGCTCAAAATTTTCTTTCTCCTTACATTAACTTATGATTTATTTAAAAAAATAAATTCAACCAATCTACACCAAACTTGACAATAGTTTAGGGCTCTATATACTGCACCAAAGGTCACACACCGGATCTCATTAAACAAATTAGAACCTGAAATATAAAATAAAACGCTTGAAAAGTTTAATTTTTTTGAAACTAATAATTCCCTCTTATAACGGCATAAAATCTAAATTTTGTTAATGTAGGTTAAAAGAGGAGACATTTGGCTTTCCAACGGTGGGAGGTATTAACGTAGGAATTAGATAAAATGCAGAGAGGATTTGAACCATTATATAATAAAACTGGACACCAAAATAAATCAAAGTGAAAATACTTCTAATTTTTAATTTCTTAGTTAACTGAAATCCTCATTATGTTTTTTTTTTTATTATAAATAAAAAACATTTTATAAAATCAATGACTAATTGATTGAAATATAATTACCATGAAGCTACGTGCCCAAAATGTTCGATATTGTTAATTTTTTTCTTGCGAAAAAAATCGGGCCGGCCTATAATCATCCCGAGAAAATTCTGAACATTTAGTAAAAATCCCCATTATAACGGTATTTTAGTACATAAAGTACCAACAAAAAATATTGATTTTTATATATTAGATTACCACATCATATTCAGCACTGAAGAATTAATTCATTTGATACTTATGGCCTTTATGAGGACTGAACCTCTAGTTTCATAAATAAAAAATAATAATAAGAGGTACAAAGTAATAAAAACAAATCGAAAAATAAAAAATAGATTTAGAAAAGAAATAAATAACTGATTCATAACAGGAAGAGCGTTGGATGCTCTTTATTTCTTAAGAGTCTTGGTTTAGCTCACTAGATTTTCTTTTGAAAGAAAATCAATAAATAGGCTTGGCTTTATATACGCCTTTTAGATCTTACCAGAATTAATAAATGAGCAAATGTAATAATTATGTTCTTTTTTAATACGACTATATAAGAAATTGCTTTTGGAAGCAGGAAAACCACCTTAGTCCTTTGTAATGAACGAGAAGCATGCGTGCCACCCTAACCACCGAATCACTAACTAGGTATGAAGTTTCCCGGAAGAGATTTATTATCGTGAGGTTGTTGAGCCTGCGTCGGTGCCGTGCTGCTGACAGCCATGTTAACACTAACTCCAACTTGCGTGGACAACGTTTGTGATAGGGTCCAGAAGTTTTGGGAGTAAAGACTTTTTTTTCTTTTAAATCAACGCTGCTATACAAGAGACATGAGTGGTAGAAGTTACCACAGAACACTCCTTTACCAATTTAATACCATTACACATCACTAAAATAATTAATAAAAAGAATTTAAATAAATATAAATTTCATGATGGAATGAAAAGTTTGTCTCGAACAATTATATCATATAAGATTTTTAAAAAAAACTTCCAAAATTTTTTTTTCTTCATATTATTTACAAAAATAATTGACCGTATAGTTTTAAATTATGAAGAAGTAGGTCGAGGTTAAGGGAAAAAAAAAAAACATAAATTCTTAACAACTATTTATTTTCCGACGTTTTGCCCCACATTGTAGAGCTTCATCAAGGATAAAAAGATACAAAAACCACTAAGAATATTTTGACATTTTAATATAATAATATACAAAAGGGTAGATTAAGGTAGGATCTTTCACTTTGTTCAACCATATTAAATGGATATCATGATTTTGACAGTGAAATTGAGAATATGACACATATAAGGCAAATATAATAATATGAATTACAAATACACATGGATGAGAATTGTTGACTAGAATTAATTATTATTTGAAGGATTGTTAAGATGCATGAATATGTGAAAATTGTCCCTAAACGTTGGACAACTATGAAAAAAATATATAAAATAGTTTATATTCATATTTGGAAGTTTTTTAATATGTATATAAATTATTTTTACATAATTTTAACCCTACCTTAATTTACCTTATTGTGGATTATTACCTTACAATGTCAAAACGTTCTTAGTTATCTTTGTATCTTTTTAGCCACGATGAAGCTCTACAAAGAGGGGCGAAACGTTGGGAAATAAATAGTTGTTAAGAATTTATGTTTGTCTTTTGACCGCAACCTCGACCTACTTCTTCATAATGTTTTTTTTCGATTGACTTAATAATAATGGTAAAATACTACGAAATCCAAGTCCATAACTAATTAGTTATTCCTAATATTTAGCACATTAATGACTATCATTAAACTTTATTCTAAATCATTTTTTTAGTAATATTGATCAATCACTTCAAAGAAAAAATGGATTGATGTTGAACCCTTAAAAAAACTGTCATAATGACCAATGGCCCTTCGGAAACTATTAGGCATAACCTCATGGGCATGAAGATTTCCAATGAAGTAATTTATCTTGGGCAAATAATTTCATTTGTGAATAGGGATGCCAAGGAAATTGAATCCAGAATAGGTGAAGCATGGAAGAAATTTCGGAGTCTCGGATATATTTTTAAAAGCCGTCAAGATATAAGGTACAGTACAATTGTATTCAACAGCTGTATAATCCCAGCACTTACTTATAGATGCCAATCATGATCTCTGACTAAGAATATAGAGAGGAAGGTCAACGTCTGTCAACGAAGAATGGAACGTATACTGCTTGGAGTCTCCTTAAAGGATAAAGTTAGCTCGGTTCGATTAAGAAAAGAAACCATAGTTACCGACGCCATAACTACAGTAGAAAAACAAAGTGGACTTGGGCAAGCCATCTCATGAGGTAATCCAAAGACAGCTGAGCGAGGCGATCCCCCTGGGCAGGAAGAGACGAAGGGGACGACAACGCAAGCGCTGGGCCGACGAAATAACAAAACAGTGTGGCGGTTCATTATGGCTGAGGCACGCTCGAGATAGGGACTTGTGGAAAACTAAATGCCACCAACTCCGGTTTTAAGGTTCGTTTAGCCTCCGCTAAAGACTCTAATCTTCCACACGGGAAGGTCTATTTGTGAATATGTTTAACGTATATTATTTCATTTTTTTTGTTCTTCAATTTTTTTCCTGAGAATGATTTAGTTTATTTCATTATTCACATATAAATAAAGACTTATTATTATTATTATGGTTATTATTATAAGAGTGTAATACAACTATGTTATATTATTTATCATAGACTCCCATAGGCTTGTAGTAGCCTTGGTCCCGGAGATTTCTCTCTCCTACCCATCCTTTTTTATATAGTTGGATACTGATAGTATGGTGATTTTTGTATGTGATTATTAATTACTAATAGTAAGATAGAAACAAATAAATGACGAAAATTCGCTATTTCTATATTAGAGAAAATAACTGATTCTCGTTCTTTTAATTCTGATCTTTACCAAACAGAAATAATCCTAATAAAGAACTTATTTCTGCCTGAGTTGCGTCGCGTAACGGTCCCAACGCAAACAACAATAAAGTAAAAGTGCATTATTTGGTACTGCGTACAAAAGTTTTATTCAAAGTTTAAGTAGGCGGTTGGGTGCTCCAATATTTATTTCAGTTGTATTATTATCAAATTATAATCACAACAAAATATGTCTAAAATCAAGAAGAAAAAAAATATGGGCAGGCAATTTATATGATTGTGACTGCAGTGATAACTTTGAACTTTGACTTTTGAAACATTCCCCTTTATACTAAACATGTTTCAAACAGTACCATTAGCGAGATAAATATTAATTATTTATAAAATAAAAGATTTGAAATTAATTTACTTCATGTAATAAAAAAGAGAATTATAGCTTTGTGTTTTCAGTAATTCATTTTAACTTTTCAGTGGCTTTTAATTTTTTTTTAACTTCAGGAAGCAAAAAAAAAAAAGATTAAAATTTATAAATAGACAAATTTGTTTTAAATCATTTTCCAAAATTTCAGTGCAAAATATATGATTTTTAACAAGTTACCTTGTTGTTTATATCATATCTACAGATAGTATAAAAAAGTGCCGGCATTTTATGAATTTTGGTGTATAAGTTATCACAGGAATATGTGTTATTATTTAACGTAGGCACAGTCATGCACATTACTTGAGTTATATGCCCTACTATATGCCCTGCTATATGCCCTACTATATGCCCTGCTATATGCCCTGCTATATGCCCTACTATATGCCCTACTATATGCCCTGCTATAAACTAACTGTGACTCGAATTACACCAAACGGACTGTACTACTAAGTAATCACTGAGCTGCCCTAGATACTCATAGGTCAAAAGGTTAGGTTAATAATAAAATGTTTATCCGGGAAAGCAATACTTCAACAGTGACAAGCTTAAGGTCACAAGTTCACTAACGGTTGAATTTAGATGTAAATTTGTCAGCTCTTAGGTTGATCAGAAAATGCAGGATTTCTAAGATGAATACTAATAGGAAATCCAAATTTATTGAAAAATATCAATATTAATATTCAATTGAATACTATACTCTTTTGGAAATAATTTCAGCCAATGGAATAAGTAAATAACACAGAAGGGATTTTTAGAATAGAGGGTTTAGGTACTAGAAATCACATATCCTTAACAACAAAAAACTCATCTTTAGGTGGGAGAGAATAAAATGATAAAGCGAAAGTTTTTTTTTTTTTTTAAATAAAAATAAGAAATATATCATCACTTATTCTAGCAAGATCTAGTTCAGAGATATTGTTTGCTTAGTATTATAATTGTTTTGTCATTATTTAGTTATTTTATTTTCAATGTTAGTGCCAGGCTTTTGATCGAGTCTGGTACCCGGGACTTCCATACAATATCCGTAAATTCCTACTCCCTTATTATCCGTTCCTATCTCTCTCACAGATTATTTAAAGTAAATCACAACAGTGCTTATTCATTGCCTCATTCTGTTGGGGTACCTCAGGATAGTATGGACAGTATATATACAGCTGACACCCTAACCCATCCTAATACTATCACCTCTACCGATGGCACATTTCTATCATCAGTGAATAATGACCCTTCCATATTATCACAAACCCTCCAATCCTACTAATCTTAAAGAATAGAGTCAAAACTGAAGGATGAAAACAAATTCCAATAAATCCTACCAAATCACCTCAACCCTTCGACGTAGGACTACATCTGGACAAACTTGAAATCCTCATACAAGACTGAAAAGACAGGAAACTACTCATCGATTCCGACTATTACAGCACGTCTGTTACAAACGGTTTACACTTCCAACTAATTATAAAACAATCATTTCAATATTATGGCTAAAATAAGGCCTCTCTAAACTGGAATTGAGCTTTGGGGCTCCTAAAAACCATCGAATTCCTCTCGTATCCAATCCTGACAGTCCAAAATCCTTTGTAATATCCTTTATGCTCTTTAATCCGTCACAAATCAAGTCATCCATTATAGTCTTAATGTTCCATATATTACCGATTTGGTCAGAACTAGAAACCAATCCTTCCATGATAATGTGTCTAACTACCCAAACCCACTTGTTCCTAACCTGGATTATTGTTCATTACCTCATAATCCTCCAAGTCGTCTGAAAAAAAAGAGATGCATTTTCAGGCATATGCTTATCCTAAATACCTAATTTCAGTTCTATAAATAATTTCGATTTTGGCCTAAGCTGACAACATACCGACACACAAACCCTGTATATGTCCTTCGAAAAAAAGGATTCAATTCTTTTTACAGACTTAATCTTTCTCTCTACTATATATTATGCACATAGATTAGTGAAAGTAAAAATACTCAAAAAAAGGAGTAAAAAAATAAAATAGAGATCATAAATATATGATTATGATATTATGATATAGCTCAATATATGATTTATTTCAAGAATTAATTTAATGCTTAATATTTTAAAATTTAAATTGGAAAAAAAAATGTTTTGCTAGACATAACTTTTGATATGAGTTTGGAAAAAGTAGAAAAGAACGGAACTATCTCAATAAATAAATAAAACTCATTAATTTCCTGTTTTTATTATAAAAATTTAAATTAAACATAGAATTTTATGTTAACATACTTTATACTAATATAAAACAGAAAAATTTTCGTATTAAATGAAAAAGACTTGGCAACATACATATACATTTAAGACATTTAATACATAAGTTATCTAAAACACTAGGTATTATCCTTCACTGGAGAAAACCTCATCTGATACGAGAAACAGCAATAGCTACATTATTTATTAATATATCTTTTATATAAATTCTTTAAAAAAAGTATATTTGCACATGCAAAACTACTCGAAAACATTTATATTTGGAATAACAACAATTGAAAAAAGAATTATATTTCCACTAACAACATTTGATCAAATATAGATCCTGATGAATGATTAAGTCTCAAGAATATAATTGTGAGTCAGGTGTCCTAGTGCATGTAACTATGCAACAAATCAAGGATATCGATTCGGGGATCAGCTTTTGCGTGCTTCTTGGTCTTTCAAAAGTTTTTTTTCCCCATGTCGTTCATCCTTCTTAATCAAGTTAATGTATTTTTAACGCTTATCTAAATTATTTGCTCCCTGGAACTCCTTTATTGTATTGGTTCTTCTGGGTCTAAAAGTAGGTTCCTCTTGATGTCATTTCTGTACCGAACATTGTGCAATCCTTGGTGTTACTATTATGGGAAAAATTTATTGATATCCATTTCGTTTATTTGTGGAAAAATAATTGGAAATAATTATTTCGCTTCCTTATAACTGAAGTTAAAAATTAATAAGGCATAACATGTTAACTTCATCTTCTGACGTAGTTCCTGTCCGCCATTTCATTTTAATTTCTTACCCAAACACAGTCCAGTATCTTGGTTTTCTCCTCGATAAAACACAATCCACATACTAGAATAAAAGAAAAAAAATAATCGCACAGCTTTCAATAGACGACAAATTACTACTTTACAAAAAATGATAAAACCTATTAGGACTTATGGACTAGAACTGTGGTGGACAGCTAAAGATCGAACATCAAACGCGTTCAATCCTTTCAGTCCGAAGTCCTTCGAAGAATAGTCAGTGCCCCTTACTATGTAACCAATAATATCCTATATCACAACCTTAATATCCCATTTGTTTCAGACTACATTAAATTCAAATTCACCACATTCCAAGAGAAATTTTCTCATTATCTTAATCCCTTAGCCCTTTTTTATCTTCTATTTATTATTTTGTTATCATTTAATGTATATATTTGTAAATAAGATGTGAATGAGTTCTATGAACCATATTATCTTAGTCTACAAATATAACATAATGGAATATTACACAATAAAAATAAAATAAAAAAAATTGTCCTCAGAATAGAAAATTTTCATACGAATTTTACATTTAAGACATCAAGAAACAGCTTTGGTTCTTTGCATATATTTTTTTATTTATTTTCCTTCCTAACTGGAAATTCCTGACAAACGCTTTATATGCTTAGACCAACCTGTAACAAACTTTTCTAAACAGAGTGGAAGGGTCCAGTTTTAATTCCGTATGACCGCTACGAAATGAAATCCAACCACGAATCAAGGAAAAATTAAGAAGAAAGTTAAATCATAAATTTATTTTTGTACAGTGGATACATTCATAGTATGATCGTTGGTCCAATAATCGATTATCTAACCTATGGTTGCTATTATATTAAAAAAAAAATCTACTCCCGGTTGTTATTATTTATACGACAGATGTAAAGATGACACCTTAGAGTTACATTCTGTATATGTACATTGGCCGGAGCGTCTCTACTCGAAGCAGTCATAGTAGCCAGCAATCTAGCCATATCCGTCATCTCAATCACCATTTACCACGGCGGCCGGACTAGAATCGAAATCGGCTCATCCTTCCCTCCTTAAGTACCCCATCGAACATACCACCATGAGGACATTACCAGCTTACCATACAGAAAGGCCCCATCCATCACCCACGGTGATTTTTTTTCTAAGTTAACCCCTAATTTTAATTATTGTAATATTTTGTTAGAGTTATTTTTTCCTAGTTTATATGACAGATCCGTTACTATAAATGATACCGTTACGAAAAATGACTGACATGGAATCCTCATACAAGACTAAAAAGACAAGAAACTGCTCTTCGATTCCGACTATTATAACATTTAGTAGACAAACAGTCTAAATTACCAATCCACTACAAAAGACTGATCTACATGACTATTATAAGGCCTATCTGGACATACGGAGTTGAGCTTTGGGGCTCCACTAAACCATCAAATTTCTCTCGAATCCAACCCTTACAGTCCAAAATCCTTAATGATCCTTACTTTGTCACAAATCAAGTCATCCATCAGTACCTCAATGTTCCATATGTTGCCGATTTGACCATAACCAAATATTATTCCTTCCATAATAAACTTCCCGACCACTCAAATCCACTTGTTTCTAACCTAGCTTCTCCTTCATTACCTAATAATCCTCTTAGGGGTCTGAAGAGAAGATCTTCTCCTCTAGAAATATTGATGTTGATCTTCTCCTCAGCAACAGCAAAATAACTCGAGGAACTTCACAAAAAAACAAATAATATACAAACAAATACTAAACTATAGCTGTTCCTTTAAATATAAAGTTCTATCTGAACCATGTCTCATCGTAAAGCATAATATGATTAAAAAAAGACAAGTTTTTCCATTATGGCTTCCTTAGGCTACACTCATATGAGTCCTTGAGTGTAAATTATATGAGTCACTCTTTTAATATATTGATTGTTTGAAAGTACTTTATATTATTATTACAGAAACTTCAATGATCCAATTTTATTCTCAACTTTTTATTTTAAAAAACTTCTAACGTTTCGGCTCTTAGGCCATTTTCAAGAAGATAACCTTAATCATTGAATTGACACAATTCATTAAATTTTATTTTTTGCAGGCAAATTACCCATTTTATATATAAACCACATAATTTCAATACAAAACTATTTCCTTTTCTATTAACCTTATTAACAATATATAAGGTGGATATTTTCTGTAATAATAGTTTTTTCTTTTAAAATAGTCAAAAGGATATCCAACTATCTTAAAACATTTGAAATGAGTGAATTCAGAAATTAATTAAATATTTTTTAATTATTTTATTTTATTAAGAACAAAGTTACTTACACCACCTTTGCTCTTAATTTTATGACATCGAGAGACGGAGCTGTTTGACTAAAGATCCGCAGTACATATCTGACATATAATTTTCACTTTCAGAAAAAACATAAACAATGTACAATACTCGTAACTATATTGAATAACTAAAATAAAAACCAGAAAAAAAACATTTTTTAGTTTTTTAAATATAAAAAAGATATATTACTCGTAAATTAATAATCCTAAGTTCATATCCGTTGATCGTAATATCGTAACCAACAGACCGACTGACCTAAATCAGATATGTATTTTTTCTAGACATTAAGAAATATAAGTACTGTATTTTCAGCGAATTTGTACTGAGAATATGATCAATAATATAGTCAAATGTAATTTTATGATGGAAATATTAAAGTTTGAATAAAATATCAAAGTAATGAAATGAAATAAAAGATCAAACAACGTATGTTTGTAATAAGAAGTACGTAAATTGATCTTGGAAATTCGAGTAGGGAAAAGAAAAGTTTTTTAAATTTTAAAAGTAAAGTAGGGAATCGAGATTACCAAAAAGTTGTATGAAAGGTTTCAATAAAGGATAACATGTCCTTTAAATGAATAGGAGGCATTTCGACCTTTTAAATAATAATAAATAATGATTATTTCTTTTATTTTAATTATTTTTTAATTTATTAGGGGTATTTAAAATTAAAACATTTGCTTTGAGTGAAAATAAAACTTACGTCACGTACTGTAGAAGGTACCTAGCCCTCCATCTTCCGATTTTTTATTAAAATTAAAATTAAACAAGTCTGATGGTTATATATAGGTTCATATCGGGAGCTACTCGCAACACAGATACTTATTTATTCTCTTATAGATATACAGTAAGCATTTCTCTCAACATTTCAGAGATCTGAAGTCATATAAAGAAGGGACTATTATTTCCAATAGTACCCACCTAGAGAGCCTTAAATTGGCATAGAAAGTTGATCAACCTTGTAGGAGTAAGTGAGATTCGATGATAAAACAGGATGTAAAATAAATAAACGAAATATATCTATATATCTACATGTACATAGGATATAATATCCCTTTCTCCTGGTGATGATCGGATATGAACTATTGGCAACCGGAGATATGATTGCTGTTTATCGCTTTTACCGGACACCAGCTGTCCATCGACTCCCAGAGGAGAACTTCACTGGGAAGTTGTAAATCTTTCACACCAACTGCCCTGGAATACTGGGATGTATAAACCTCCGCAGATGAATATTCCCTATGGATGTATTCCTGCTGCGCAAAACCCAGTAATGGTGTGATACGGAACCATTAATGATTCTGTTAATTTAGATAAGGTACGGTATCGTTTGATTTTTATAAGATTTTAATAGAAATAGTTCATTGGATAACATTTAATTTTTCTGTAAAAAAAGATTTACTGTTTATTATTTTAAAATGAGAGCAGCAATGATTCCCTATTAACATCAATTACAGAATGCGTTATAATTTTATAAAAAGGAAACAACAGCAAAGTTGTTATTTGTAATTGGATCTCTGCTTTGCTTCCAAGTCACAAAATCGGGGACATGTTTGTTTTTCTGGACAATTAACTGCCGTTTGCTTAATTTTCGGCCAGGAGAAATAAAAGAGATAAAACGACAATAAAAAATACTTTATTTTTATTAATAAACACCTTATATTTTATGAATCACTGAAAACATTATTGTTTTATTTTATTTCGTACATTCAAGAAGAAAGATAAATTTATATTGTATCGAATTTATTTTAAACCATAAAGCAATGGCTGCATGTTTTAATTGGTGGAATAATTTGAGACAGTAAGCTTCTTAATTTTACACTTCAATAGATAGCTTGTATGATCAAAGTTCTAACTCTTTCAATGTCTTTTAACGGGCAAGTATGGAATATCATAGGATTATTATTATTAATGCAGTGGTTCTTCTGAATCATTAAAAGTTGGGATTACGTTTTAATGTGACAAAATTACAAAATATATACATAAATATGTGTTTATTTTTACATAAATAATCAATAATAATATATAATTATTGAAAATACATACCTTGTAGGACTTAATGGATAGCGACGAGTGTATTGTAAAATAAAAGTGTAAATAAACTGAATTTGTAAACAAATATTTGTGTTTTGATGGTTGTTATGACAATGGTCAGTTATATTGTCACTTTTCTAAGATATGAAACAAACGATAGAAAGATAAGTGAAAGCGACGCGATATTACCTTAGAATTTTTAGAATGATGTACAATATGTTATCCCTTATATTCAAGTGATGTTATCTTTTTCCATTCTGAGTCCATCTAAATTTAGGAAACCATGACCGGGATATTTTAGTCTATTTTCTTTAATAGACTATTTTTTGAGAATCTTGAAATATTATTCTAAATATTAACGTTATGATGTATATGAGATTTTTTTGGTTGGCACTACAGACCATGAAGATCTTTGGTCGCACATTGCAGTTCTCTTGCCTTTATTATTACTTGCGGGAGTACGAAAACCCTGTGGGTAGGGAGTGGGGGGAGAAACCAAACTTTATATTTCTGCGAACAATGGTTTCCAAGGGTTTCCAGTAGACTACTCACAGGTCCGTAACCAGTTCCAGCTTTGGTCACTTATTCAAGTACAGATCACCCTTGCCGTTGCTTAACGTTAATTGATTATCTATCGCAAGAACCTTCACCCACTAGGCTTCTTATATGTATTATATATAGCTCTTATATGATATGTTATTCACATACTATTCTATATCAGTAAATATAGGAGAAAAGAAAAAGAAACATATATAAGGACATAAGTATATTCTTTATGTCCTCTCCACCCCTTGTGAGTGAAAACAGCTTAGTTTGCTGGATCCTAGCCAACCTAGAATATTTATAAAAAATAGAATATAGTTTCTATATAAAACCTGTGGAGCCCGACTCTTGTTCCTTCAACTCTTAGTACTATCACAAAATTTTACTGACCTCCAGTATCAAAGATATTAATATTTATATAAAACATTTGTAAATAATTTACTTAATAAAAAAAACCAAAATGCTCGTAATTATTAATGCTTATTTATAGATTTTAATAAATCCTCCACCACAACAGCCATATTTATTGTAAATGATTGTTTCTACAAGAGACTATTTAGTAAATTGAAAAAATAAAACAACAATTTTAATTAATTCCTATGGATGTTTCATAAGGGCGACTAAATGAAATAACCTAGAACATCTATTGTCTCCTTTATTTCGGTGGATATTTCCGAGCTGGCTGTACTTAGGGCTTTCATGAATTAAGGTTGACCGACTAACACCGTAAATTTTTATAAATCAATTCTTTGATTTATCATTCGTTTGAAAATCATTTGAACGGTTTCCTATTTCCTGTAGTTATTTATTGCATGTTTTTTCTATCAGTTCAAAACCTGCATCAGTATAATACCAATTATTGATACTGAATGTCTAAGAGTAAATCTAATATTTTTTTCATTTTTCATTACACTATATATATATTTTCAATTTAAGATCAAATATAGTAATATTTTATTCTTAATAATTTTCAATAATATAGCCATTTATTTATACTGTCGTACTTAGCTTTAATTTTACTCATGAAATTTTTTTTTTGTATAAAATTAGAAAATAATAATGTCGTCTCCTGTCCAACTTGACTGTATATATCTTCAAAACAAACTAATTTATCATTTAATAAATATCAAAGGATCTATGCATGTCATATAATTGTATTAAAAAATTGGAGTTATCAAAATCACATAGTTATAATATTTGTTTTCATACCTGACACCATGGCTGTTAATTAGAAATAATGAGGAGGAATTCATGTCTATTCCTGAGCTCTTTTACCAATGACAAGTTGTGTAAATTTCACTATGAAGTTTCATTACAGAAAAATAACAACATAAAGCCAAGTGATTAATTATACCATTCATTAGTAACAGTTCTAGTAATAGACTGTTTAATAAAAAGCTATACAAACAAATGTACACGAAAAATCTTTCTACTGTTGTTTAACTATCGCTGGATTGTAACTTGTAAATTTGAGACCATCAAAGACAAAATTATCAAGTGGAAACTCTTTAATTTTAGTCTCACTCAAGTCCATTCTCTTCATTGTGCATCTGAGTGGGAACTAAATCGAGGCGTCTCTTTCAAATGATTTTAACGGATTGAAAAAAGTTGATACATTTACATGGTGAATGGTGCAATTTTAAGTATATATTATTTTTATTTGATACCATAAGTATGTGGCATAAAGTGCATTAAATATCATGTGTAAGATGGTGGCATTGCCACGTCTAGTAAGGGTGGTTTTGACAAAGCTGACTGCCGTTTCTGTTCGATTGAGGTTAGATGTTCTTATGACATATTTATTTATTTTATTATCAATCTTGTTTGGTTTTGATTTGTTAGTATCATCGAATCGAGTTGAACTGGAGACATATTAGGGCCTATTGACATCGTTACTGAGCCGAAAGTTGCCAGTACATGTAAAATTCGTGCAGTCGGCCAACCTCTTACAAACAATTTTCTGCTTAGTAATACGTCCGTGTTACAGAATTAATTTATTTTTTTAATTACCAATGATTAGAAATAACTGAAACTTTAAAACTTATCTAGAGTATGTCTTCTTCATACTGGTCCCAAAAAATTAGTTTTTGATCGATGAGCATTGTTATAATTCAGTATATAGATAGTTATAGTGGCTTAACTATCTATGTACAACTATCATTATTATTTTTGTAGAAAAAGTTATATTTTGAAATTTTTAGGGAAAAAATGCAGAATACATTTAATTCACTCCTATATATTATTAATTTACCATTAATCTTCCACTTGAGGCATAAAATTTTAAATATAGGCATGCCTATTTTCAATGTTTTACTAAAAAAAATAATTTCATTTAATTTATTTACTATTATTACTTAACAGATTTGGTACTAGATTGTAACGACTTGAAAGAATTTATATTTTTAAAAAATAAAGTAAAATCACACGTTATTTAACTATTTCGGCAGTAATTCTTATTCACCTCGTGATAATATAGCATAAAACTCTTAATTTAAATAAGTAAAAATTAATAATTTAAAAATGGTATTGGCTGGTTTCGGAATTCACAACTTATAAACTTATGCTAACCGAGTGCCGTCAACACCTTAAAGACAACCATTTTGCCTGGCTGAACAGTCTTGCGGGTTTGCAGAGCTACCCCTGAGTACTACTGTATAAATTTATTTCTAATTTTAAAATAATCTTCACTGGTTTTGGAATCCTAAGCCTCAATTAAAAGGAAAAATAAATCTTAAATGAAACAATAAAAAATCTCCAAAAATAAAATAAGAGAAAAAATTCTACTAAAATCACTTATTTTTACTATTTACATAATTACTATACATAACATCAATTAGTAATTATATTATTTCAAAATTTTTTGAGACAAGGTAATTATTTATTAAATAAATCAAAAATTAGTATCCAATTCTGTCTCAACACTTTATTTTTCACTAGTCCAACGTTTCGGCCATTCTAGCCATCTTCAAGGACATCTTCTATACAAAACTCTTCCTCACATTAATTTACAATTTCTATTGCAGGATATTCTCCCCAGGTCATTTTCTTTATTCTAAGTTCAAAACCTATTTATTTAAAATTTAAAAACATTAACATTTATTTTTCTTTATAAGATTATCAACAATATAAAATACACCACCATATAATATAATCCTTATAATCTTATACCATATAATCTTATAGACAAAAATAAATGTTGATGTTTTTAAATTTTAAATAAATAGGTTTTGAACTTAGAATAAAGAAAATGACATGGGCAGAATAGCCTGCAATAGAAATTATAAATTAATGTGAGGAAGAGTTTTGTATTGAAGATGTCCTTGAAGATGGCTAAAATGGCCGAAATGTTGGACTAGTGAAAAATAAAATGTTGAGACAGAATTGGATACTAATTTTTGATTTATTTAATAATCAATTAGTAAATCAAATTTATTTCTTTATTTTTATTAAATTCACAACTGCATTTATATAATAGAAGTATTTGAATAATAAATCACGAAAAAAATGTTCAGTGCTGAAACAAATGTGTAGATAGGCCTAAATATTTTTAGAAGGATAATCTCATCTAACAACGAAAGGGTCCTAACTGATTTCGATCAACATTCTCTCAACATTCCCAACTGACTATATTAAAAGAATTAAGCCGTTTCGTCCAATAGGTCCTGGGAGCTAAGAAAATAAATGTTTCAACCTAAATCTGCTTTATCCAGTATCCCACGATGGTAAAAATAATACTATCATTGTTCCTCCACCTAAATATTTGTTACTGGAGCAAATTATATGGAAAACCCCAACATAAAAAGTAAAAAAATTTTTTCTTAGAAAAAAAGTTTTAAATTACTGAGTAAACTAGTCTTATCGATTCTTTTTTATTTCAATAAATGGTAGCAGATTTTCACTCATCGTGCTACTATACCTTTATGTTTTAAATTTCAGCAAAAAAAGAAAACAATGTTTTCAGTAAAACTAGAGTGAATTATACAAACAAAATTTCTTTAATGAAAACTGGAATCAGATTTGATCATAAATAATGTAAAAAAAAAAAACTGGGTTAAAATATATAGACTCATGTGTGAGGGGAAGAACAGGGTTCTTTGAATCCCAGTGCATCCCTCTCACCACATCACTGGTAATGATTTAGTGGAGGCTAAGTACGTGCGCTAAACAAGTTGCAAATTGAACCATTATTTCATGTCATGAAAAATTAAACCACTTTAAAATTTAAAAAAAAGAAAAAGTTGTTATTAAACATTTTTTTTAGCATCTGAATCAAAATATACCACTATTTTTAATATAAAAATTCTATAAGCTTAGTTTACTTAATAATTTAAGCATGCTGCATTTTGTATAGGTGAAGGACATCTTATTGAAGCCTTCCTTCCGGGTTCGAAAACGTTGGGTTAAATAAATTAGAAAGTGAACTTGCAGGCTCGTTAGTCAAATGAACGTCATCAGATGAGTTAAACGTTATCAAGTCAAAAACGTTGAATCTTTATTAACCCACGAGCGTGGCTAAATCGAAACAATCGATGCAGAACAATAAGGAAAGAAAATAAGAATAGAAAAGAGGAAGGAACAATTTAGCGGTATAACGATATAAATAACGGACAAAAACCAAGAGGAAGGAAGTACTATTACTAGACCAACAGTTGTGCAAGGAGGTAATTTGGTCAGAAAGAACTCTGACAGCCAAAATTTTCTCCAATTATGGGTAACCGCTGTATGAGACTGGCTACTAAACGAACAGGGTTAAATCACGGCTGTAGTAAGAGAATTAATAACTATCAGCCATAGCCGGATTCGAACCTGGAAGTTCTTGGAGTTAGTAGCACAGACTGTATAATATATATATAACTTCCAGGTTCGAATCTCTTACTACAGCCGTGATTTAACCCTGTTCGTTTAGTAGCCAGTCTCATACAGCGATAACATTTTTTATTACTTATTATAAGGTTTTGGCCTCCTATTTTCGCCATTTTATCTATTTTTTATATCTTTTTATCAACTCAGTCACAATATTAAAAAATACTTTCAAATATTAAACTCGAAGTAATGGTAATCATAAATTAAAAATTTTTCGTATTCTTAACTATTTATTTAATGAGGTAATTTTAACTTTTTTCCTTGAAGTTTTTATATCTGCAATACATAATTTAATATTGCTTTGAAAAATATGAAAATTGTGAAATTGTTTCCTCATACTAAAGAAACAATTATTATTTATTTAACTAAGTTAAAATAAAACTTATTTTTAAATTACTTTATATATTCTAATTCTTTTATATTTCTTTAAATACATAAAGAAGTTGTTTATTTATGTTTTTACATGTTTTCTACAACGTTAAACAGGCATATTGATTAAGAACAAGCATAATAAATGAGAATAACTTTTCATTTTCATCGAAGTTTCATTTTGAATTAACCCATTCTTCGAGTGAAATTTAATAACATACTCGTAAATCTCATTTGCCAATCATGTTAGAGAACAGGTCGGACATTTTCACCACATTGCGGCTTAGCATGACTAAGCTCTATTATGGGGCCATTAACTAGTTTACGAACTGGAGATTAAACGAGTTGCATAAGTGAACGCCAATTTGTAAAAGCATTGTTTTGACAAATTACCTTTGACATATTCAGCATTTAACAGCCCAAAATTAAATTTTGATTTTAGATAAGCTAGTTTTTCTGTGTTGTGTTGTTAATAGATATGGGTTATGCACTACCATCTAAATTAACCGAACAAATCTGTTATTACTTTGGTTACGTGAATAAATCGGAGTATAAGCAGTAAGTGTTTTGCATAGCCCCTGTCTCTTGTCTATCTCTAAGTTATATCAACAGAAAATATATTACAATTGATATAATATAAAAGTACTGATCTATTATCATGGCCAGTATCTATTTTAATGTCAAATAAATATAAAATTCATAGTAAAATATATAATAACTTTAACCCTCAGCGCAACAGGTGGGTCTAAGCGACCCAAGGGGTATTTATTGGTTTGAACATTTTGATGTTTAAAACTAATTTATTTTTAGGAGGTATGACCCTTTTCTATTTTTTTTTAAAATAATAAATACATTATATTTAACTAATAATTTGAAATAAAAAGTATACTAAATAGTAACTGGATTGCACAGTCCCATCCGTCATGTTGCCGATTAAGAATGACTTAAAAATAGTGAATCATAAAAAAATAATAAATCAAAGGTTAAATAAATAAATATTAATCTGAGAGTAGGTGGAGAGGGATAGTGGGGAGGGGGGATTGAAACAAATGGGAAACATCTATAAATAATAAATTAAAGGTAAAATAAATTAATGAATTTAAGTTCAGATAGGATCAGAAAGGTGTGAAAACCTCAAAAGGTCAATCCTAAACCTAAATCAAAACTTACAATGAGAAGGGAATACCCCTAATCAAATTTGGTTTTTCGGATATTTGAAAAAAAAATTCTTTAAAGTACTTTTGTTTGGTTTGTTTAAAAAAAATAAACAGTTCTCATTGTTAGCAATAATAATGAATAAATAAAACCAAAATAATTTTTAAAAATACAAATAACCAAAGGAGAAGAAAGAAAAATATATATACAGCGAACAGTAACCAAATTTTTATAATTTCTAATTTATGGCCTCTGTAACCTACCATAATAAGAATGATAGTGAATATTTTAGTAAAATAAGCAGTCTTTATAAAATTGTTCAGATAATAAACTGTGACCACTTCTTTCATTGTTAATTAATTTTATAGTTTATATTAAATATCTATAAACAATATGAATAAAAGATAAATTATTAATAATAATACCTTGAATATAAGTTGAAACTGAAATATTTCAAGTGAAAGTATATGAGAAACCAAAACCATATTGGGACTTCTTTAAAACTAAATTATGGTTAATATAATAATTTTTTTTTTTTTTGTTAATTTTTAGTAAAAAATTTGTTTTATTACCTAAAATAGGCAAACACAAAGAAATGATCGAATTTGTTTTTACTGCGATAGATAGATTTAACTATAATCGATAAACCCTATTAAGTATAAACACATTAAAACCAGTTATTTGTTTGTTTTAACCTTATTTAACATTGTCACGTTTTAAGAAACAAAATATTTATTTAATAAAATTAAATAAATAAAACGTTTTAATAAATATACTATGACAGGTTTGACTCACAACGAAACCAGTGTTGATGGACTGAAAGGGTCAAAGAAGATGAGAGGACAATCCGTTAACATTAAACCGGCATTAAGTTCGTTGAAAACATTCGATAAATGATAACCTTTAGAAAACGGAGAAGATAAATTCTAGAGATCTGTTACAAAATCCATACTTTACATTCAGTAAAAAAACAAAAAATTAATAAACAAATACTTCTTGAAAGATTCGATAATAATAAATAATCATATATACTATTAAACTTATAAAATTCAATGGTTATAAATACGCAGAACTTAAAAAAGTAATATTAAATGGATAATAGAAAATAAATTTCTATAATGGAAAATCAAACTTAATGAATTGCAAAAATTATTCAGCTACTCATGTTATGTATTTCGCCAATAATTTCTCATAATTACAGATTAACATACATATTAATGGAAAAAGTGCTTATAAAAAAAATGGTTATAATTTTTTTTTAAACTAACCACGAATGTCAGTGACAATATTTAATTATTATGGAACAGTTGAAATTCTAACTAAATTAGACATAAAGATTAAAAAAAGTTCATACCATTTTCGAGAATCCATATTAAATTTAATCATTCAATTTAACTTCACAGCAAAAAATATATTTCCAAAATGCGAAAATTTAATTTATCGTGCTCCTTTTTCTCCTCCATCATTAAACCAAATACATTATAAATAGATATGCTTAGGCGGTTAATTGTTTAATAACACCAGTTTTTTTTGTTTGTTTTTTTTTACAATATTTTGGAAATTTGAAAAAAAATTGTCTCATCAAAAGTAAGTCAACTACATAAAATAATAAAATTTTAGTAAAAAAACTAAAATCAACCTTTAGCTGGTGGGGTGGAATTTATAGACAGACGTAATAAAGCGGAGTTGAAGGGTAATACATATTTTTCTCAATACGTGGATTACTTCAATCTTTATTTTGATGCATATTCAATTTTCTTTCCAAACTATTCTTATTATAACTGCATGAAGGTTATTTCCGTGGATACAAAGAATACCAACATTAAAAAAAATATTGCAAGGAAGAAATAATAGAAACAGTCGTTTACATCAGTGCTCAGCAGCAATGGAAAAATTTGTCAAGAGATTTCTCATAAAATTAAAAGGAAATATTGAGTACTATCACCTCTGTATACTGGGTTAAGGAATGGGGATACAGAGTGATGTAAAACTGCACAACCTTCATGCCATTTACCTCTCTACCCTTCTTTATGGCAGTTAAAGGTGTACCCTGCAGAAATTAATTTACAGTCACTAAAATGAAATATCTCCGAAGAGTGGGTGGCAGAACAAGAAGCTAAATAAGAAATGGTAAGATACGATGGGACTGTTTTGAGGGACAAGTGGTTTTTCATCAACGCCAGCCAAACCCAAACCACTTTGGGATGGACCACACCTCCAAGCTTGGTGAAAAGAAGGGAATAGAAGAACTAGGGGATCGCGATGCTTATTAGGATTGAATTGAGGCACCTTTACACGCAAACAGGAGCAAAGATAAAGAAGAAGATTAACTATAGGCCATACTTTTCGCCGCTTCTGACAAGAGGATGCTAAGGTGAAACGTTAAGGTAAGTTGGAATGACAGTCGTCATTCAAAAGCTATACTGACATGACTGATCCACGAAGACTCCTACAATATCAGTCCGTCTGACTTTTACTGGTAAATGAGATATCGGACTGTAAGTATTTTATGCAATATCTCTTTAGATTCTTGATAAACAGAAAGCTTGTTTAGCCATTACTATAGTATTCTCATGCCAAAAAACAAAAAAAAAAAAAAAACACCATAAGAGTACACCATAGTAAGGACTCCCAATTTCTCTTCTCTCAGTACCCGTTTTACTTTTGAATTTTGAATGGTAGAACAGGCTTTTGATCGAGTCTGGCACCCAGGACTGCTATACAAGATCCGTAAATTCCTACCCCCTACATATTATCTCATTACCCGTTCTTATCTCTCAGATAGGTTATTTCAAGTAAATCACAACATCGCTTATTCATCCCTGTTTCCTCAGTCTGCTGGCGTACCTCAGGGTAGTATCCTTGGTCCTATCCTTTATACAGTATTTACAGCTGACATCCCAACCCATCCTAACATTATTCTCACCACGTATGCCGATGACACATGCCTATTGTCAGTGAATAATGATCCTTCCATTGTATCCCAACCCCTCCAATCCCACATCACCACCCTTGAAGAATGGTGCCAAAACTGGAGGATTAAAATAAATTCCAATAAATCCCACCAAATCACATTTACCCTTCGTCGTAAACCTTCGTCTTGCCCCACAATATCTTTTAATAATACCCCACTTATTCCTGTTGAGCAGATCCGTTACTTAGGACTAAATCTGGACAAACGACTGACATGGAATCCTCATACAAGACTGAAAAGACAGGAAACTGCTCGTCGATTCCGATTATTACATTTACTAGACAAACGGTCAAAAACTTCCAATCCATTACAAAAGACTGATCTACATCACTATTATAAGGCCTATCTGGTCATATGGAATTTAGCTATGGGGCTCCACTAAACCATCTAATTCCTCTCGAATCCAATCCTTACAGTCCAAAATCCTTAATGCTCCTTACTTTGTCACAAATCAAATCATCCATCAGGACCTCAATGTCCCCTATGTTGCTGATTTGGCCAGAACCAAATACCAATCCTTCCATAATAAACTTCCCAACCACCCAAACCAACTCGTTTCTAGCCAGGCTTCTCCTTCACTACCTAATAATCGTCCTAGGCGTCTGAAAATAAGGTGGCCTCGAGATCTTCTCCTTTAGAAGTGTTTTTGGAGTTCTATCAATGGGTAGATTCTCCACATGTTTGTATCATGTCATAATATCACTTACAGCAAATTTACTTGATGTGTATATATGTATACAGTTGTAAATAACAATAAATAAATTATAAAAAAAAAAAAGAATTTTGAATGAGCGTATTTCAAAATTTTCTTGGCAGTCCATAAACGTTATCCAGCCACGATTAATCTGAACGTCAAACATTGGTTTTACTATCATACCGAAGAACCTTTAGCAGTCCATTTAGCACTTTAGGCCACTACTACCTCAACATTACAACTTTTAGTACTTTGGTACTCCAGACCAGTTGCGAGTCATTACCTGACACCATAAACTTATTAATATTCATACAAATTTAGGTAAATGAGACATTAGAGGTTTGTTAGTCAGTTTAGCAGGCTTAGCGAAAGGAAGTCGACAGCTGCGACACAATTAAAGTAGAAATAACATATTAATAATAGGTTACAGCCCACAATTGATCGGGATAGAATACTATGGAAGTACTCATTACAGTAGATGTAATCCAAATAGCACAGGAAGGATGGATTTGGCTACAGGTTTACAGAACTGTTTACGCAAAATATTAATATAATGTAAATTAATATACGGAAATGGAAAGGAAAAAGTTATACAAATATTTTTTAAGACTTTATCATATTTTATGTAAACGAAACGGAAATAGTAAGCAAAGCAAATAGAACGTAAAGCAGAAACTAACCTTAAATTCGTACAAGCTTATGAAAATCTTAATACATTTGGCCTCCATGGTCTCATCTACAAAAAGTTTTATCTTGAACATTACAATTTTATTATCATTACTATAGTTTAATTAAATAAGAGAGAAATAGGAGGATCTGATAGCTGAGCACGTTGGGTTGAAGGTCAATTATTGTTTCGCGGCGGCACTATGAATCTTGACACTCCCACTACAGGGTTGCATTGGTCTAAAATAGAGGACATTAGCTTTAAAAAAATAATAATAATAAAAAAGTA
>NW_027105702.1:270233-281628 GCF_000696795.3 Halyomorpha halys | reverse complement strand
TTTATTCTATTTTTTATTTTTTTTTTACTTTTATCATCCCATAGGCGTTGATGACCAGAGGGTTTTACGCCTTTAAGCAAAAAATCAACAACAACAACAACAATCAACATCTTAATTTTACAGGAGATTGGTGCAACCTCCCCAAAATATCTCTTAGTGCTGTCAAAACCCCCTAAAAAAATAAGTTAACTTGATAAAGTATCTACAAAAGGGGTGTGAAATGCAAAATAAAAACAAAGATTTATTTGTTCGTGATTTATTTTAACACGAGATAAATACCTAAATAACCTAAATTTTCTCACTAATTTGATATAATGATTAACTAGTAACTAAAATACGTAACGCAAAAGTCTTATTTTCTTTATGCTTTAATACATTATGCAAAATATAATATTATGTAACGTTTTCCCGAAATAACCTTAAATGTTATTCTGAAAACATGAGATTATAAATTCATTAACTGTGTCCGTTATAGAAGAATGCTGATGGGGAATAATTAGTAAATTAGTTTTCGCGTCCGTAGTAGAGGGGTTCAAATACATTAAATTGTATATGAGACCTTAATAAAATTGTCTGTTAAGAGGGTTTATGTTATACCGTTATAATGCATAAGCCTGAGTAATATTCCAGTAAGTTTTTTCTAGTGGTGTGCTTGGTAAAAATTGTTGGAATTGGCTTCCATTAGTGGATTTCAATCTTGACTCTGAGGCTAGAAAATATTGGTAAACGATCAGATAAATGCTCTTCTTGCATTATTTTGTATATGTAAAATCAAGAAAAATAAACTAATATATTGATATTCCACCTTATTACGATTTCCTGAGAACGTATTAAGCAGACTTGAAAAAAAAATGGTATTTAATGTTGACCGTAATATTGTTCAGGGGTGCCCAACCTAACACGTGCCGCTACCAAAGGTTCAACGTACTGAGGCTTGCTACAACTCCACCTCCCCTCTCATCCCTTATACCAGCTATTCTCAAATTAATTATTCCTATGTACAAGAGACATTTCTTTTTAAAATTACTAAGTCTTGTTATGTAAATGTTAAGAATATACCAACCCAATAAAAACAGTTAATAAATATTGTTTATTAAGAAGAAAATGTTTCTTATGAGAAGGCATGCAGAGCCTACTTGCTAATCACTGATTTTCGCAAATTCATACTAATTCAACAATTTCAGTATTAAGTAAAAATAATAATAATAATGATTTTCTATAAAGGTATTCATTATAGTAAAAAATATTCATAATATGGATATTATGAATATTTTTACCGCGGTAAAAATATTCATAATATGGATATTATGAATATTTTTACCGCGGTAAAAATATTCATAATATGGATATTATGAATATTTTTACCGCGGTAAAAATATTCATAATATGGATAATTTACAGCACAATAAAAAAGGGCTAGAACTTTAGAAAAAATTAATTTGTTACCCCCCTTTTTAATTATAATTTATATTATGAAAATAATAATGTTAATAACCATATATGTCTGGTTTAAATCACCTTCTCCTCCAGGAAAGAGGATACGTTTTTGTTTTGTTTTTTAATATCAAAAAGAAGTGTAAACACATTAAAATCCTATAGGCGTTTCACGTGTCAATTTAGAACCCACTCTGGGCCACAATAAGTTTGGGCACTTTGAATTATCTATATATTTGAATTATTTTTATATCACTCTATAGCAATGTTTCTATTATACATCATGCATTTTGTCAATAATTATCACCAGACCCTATTCGTTACAAACATCCAACAACGTTATTGTCTTCATGATTTCATTCGAACAAGATTAAGAAGATCAAACCATTGCTATGTACAATATGTGTATTGTAGCGAAGTGTTAATAGTAAAGAGTAATCGTGTAAGCAGAATAAAATTGAGAGAATCGAGACTCTGTAACACTCCAGTGTTGCAACATCTGTAAGATAACTATTCGATTATACTCGCAAGAATGCCTCAAGTATTATAGCAATTAATTAAAATTATTACAAAATTTAATGTACTTTATCAAAAATTATACGAAAAATAAAAAAATATTTAAAAATTATGAAAGTTTGAAATATTGGGCAAATGGAATAAAATTATTATAATAATTTTATTAAAAGTAATACAGGTTTGGACTAGAGACAATAATTTAATATAATAATTTTTCTTTTCTTCAACAATCGTTTTTACAAGTATATAAGCATTTTTTAAAAATCTTTTTTGATAAGGAGAGAAACAAAGTTAGGCTCGGAGGATTGTAGGAGTAGGAGGTTTGTAGAAGTGAAGAGGCACCAATCAAAAATATTCCTATAGCACAACATCAGATAACATGCGATTACTAAAGTATTATATTTTATATAATTTTATAGAATAAAAAATATTACATTAATTTAATTATAAATAATACTTGTTTGGACTAGAGAAACTTAATGTTTTTTTTTCTCTAACAATCATCCCCACACTTATATACGCTATCAACACCTATGGTAAGAATAAATAGTTTTTTTAATCCTTTTTAACAAGAAGAAAAATAAAGTTAGGCCAGGAGGATTGTGCGAAAGGTTTATAGAATTGAAGAGCTGGTGCTACACTAAAAAATATTCCTAGCACAACTCTCAGATGGCATGCGACTGCTATAGTGTCAAATATGAATAGATGCTAATAAGATGTACTTATTCGAATATCAAATATTAACCAGAAGATTTACCCATTTCTTTCGTATGTAATATTATTATGACAATAAAATATTATTGTTAATATCGTTCTAAATTATATTTCTACCCCATGAGAAGGACAAATGCGAGGAGCGACCCACCCCGCGAAGAGACAGCCAATCAATCAGAATGACCCCCTGACCCGGATAGGGAGAGACACCGGCAGACCCGGCGCAGCCGCAGGTCGATCCCCTCCCATCTACTGCCAGGTGTTCTCCCTTCCCTCCCTTATTGGATACCGCCCCTACGGCCTGTAGTCATAACCTTATCTACAAGGATAACATGGAAAAGGGCCAACAGCTACCAACACGTATCATAATAATATGTAAAGAAGCGAATCAATGACATATAAATAATAAATTTAAGAATAAAAAAATATTTACATAAAAATAAAAATACAGATATTTCTTAGTCCTCTCTAAAAAAAGTATAATAGAGTCTAGATATAAGTTAACAGATAACGTAACATGATTCTCTTACATAAAGTGCACAAATTAATAAAATATTATTGTAGCTCAGTTCTTACTATCAAGATGAAATTAAGATAATCATATTAAGGAATATTTAATAGTACATTAAAATACAGGTTTAAAACATTAGAATCCAATTTTTTTTTAAATTGATTATCTCTATGATGATATATAGTCGAAATATAATTCTAGTGTGTATAAGTGGATACACAATTTATTATTATAAAACTATTAACGTCAATTATAATCTGTTAACTTTGTTAATTTTTAAGTTCAGTGTAAATGAACCTAGTGGTCAAAACACTAAATAAAAAAAATCAAAAGCGTTAGAACAAAGCTTTCGATAAAATCGACAAATTCGTAAAGTCCAAATTTATAAAATCGATTTTCACATTTGTTTTTCAATTTTCTTGAAAACGGCTTTTATGATTTCGATTAAATTCGGTATATTGACGTACGATCGAATGGTCTTAAATGTCAGCCTAATTTTACTCTCATTCAAATATTTACAAAGGGTTTTAATCAGGGATAATCTTAATAATTAGCGAGAGAAAATATCCTAGAAAAGGAAATACTATACATTTTGAGTTGATACCTTTTAAGATTTTAAGCGATAATTAATGATTTTTTGTCGTAAGTTACAGCGTTGGGTGTATTGCTAATCAGTCCTATGTTGTTAATGGAATTCTTCGAAAACTTGTTCGAAATTGAATGTATAGTATAGGACATATTTCATAATAAGGCAAAGCTTCAAGCAAAGGATCTCATTCCTCACAAGGGCTGCTACATCATCACATTATCTGGGGGACCAACTGAGGTCTAGAAGAGTCAAGTTGACAATACCTTTCTCAGGTCGTTAAGAAATATTCTATGATCTCAACTAATCAAAATTATTATAGTTTCTGTTTTTGGTTGATACTAAGCCCAAGATCTTCAGAAGGGTTGCGTTAATGATAAAACAATAAATAATCTTTCAAATAATAACAGTAATAAAACAACTTTAAATAAATAAAATAAAAAATAATATGGAAGATAAAATAAGAATAAACGTGGTGAAATGGAAAAACTAATAACCAATTAGTAGCACTGAGATATGCATATCGTAATATTCTTAATGGATTGAATAGGATTTAAATTGAAGTTTTGCTTAACAAATATTTCTTAAGTTCACATGTACTAATAATATCCCCAAGATAAGAGAGAAACTCTACTAAATAGTTGACACACTGGGGTTTTTCTTTTCTTTTGTTTTTTACCATTGTACATCAATCTGCTCAGTGTGTAGAGAGAGAGAGAGAGAGAAATACTTTATTCATCTATGCTGCCTAAATACACCAGGTTGATATCTAACACAGCATACTTATCAATCCGTAATCTGACATATATAAATTACACATACATGGTATAATAAGATATAAAGAAAACAATTTTTTTCCATACAGGTTCCTTTTACAATCAATTTCGGTCTATACACCAAATACAAATGTTTCAATTCATTCCTTTTTTCTTTCTCATTTCTTCTACTCCAATTTCACAATTTTTTAATTCACCCGATCAACAAATTCGCTCTCTGGAATTCTCCCTCCTAGATCCTCTTCAGTGACCCGCTAAACAAATTCACTATTGGACGGCAATGTGAGATCATTACACTACCATCATTTATTGTCACAGCAGTAGATCAGTTTACCAAAAACAAACTAATAGATACATTTTACGAGAATAAGACTAGCACATAGATTCAAAGGAAAATATAATAAAAAAACCAATTACAGGAAACACTTTAATGAATAAATAAGTTTAAAAACAAAATAATAATAGTACTAATTAATTAATCCTATTAATTAATTAATAAAATGAGAAAATTACCAAACATCTTTTAATACGGTTTTAATTTTTTTTTCAGTGGTCAAAATGATATATATTATTAATAATATGTAGTCAAAATTATCTGATAAAAGTCTTTCTCTTAAAATTATAAAAAACTATGATACCATTATTGATTTACACCTCCTTAATGTTGCATTACTACAATAATGAGATTATGCTATAATATCACAATAATATTAAACTTTCTAATTCAAAATAGAATTAATAAAAAAATAAAATAAATCTGAACCACTACAATCCATGAAGGGTTAGGGGTGCAGTACTTTAGAAGAATAACTGTTACTAGACCTATAGTTGTGCAAGGAGGTGGTTAGGATAACTCTCGTCCGCCATATTTGTACCTAAATAAGGGTACCCACTTTATGGCGCTTGATGGACCCTCCAGGGCTTCCGAATTCATAGATTCGAACCTGGATCCTTGGAGTTAGTAGCACATTACCTAACCAATGAGCTACCTACTCTCAATAAAAAAAAGCACAAAAATTAATAAATAAAATTTAAGACGTTACTAAAAATATTTAATAGTACGAGACCTGAAATTTTCTATTTGATACACGAATATAAATTATGTTGTAGCAACTCACTATCAGCTCTGAACTGATATAATCAGGAATATTGAACTTTTTATCAATGTATTGCCATACTGGCAATATTATTAAATAGTTTTGAAGAAAATGTTTGACGATTAGATTTTCCTTTTATTCCCAGAGCTGCAGTGACAGAATCTAATAAAAATAAAAACCTATTCAATAAGTCATTAATTGTATTTATTCTTGGATTCGTATATCTTTCCGTTGAGTTAAGTGTGAAAGAGAAGAACAGGAGGAGGTGTTACAAAGGTGACTTCACTACCGAAATAAACTTGATTAAGAACACTTAGACCTTTCAAGTTTCATTCGAAATTCCCAACCATCAAGTTTTAAATAATACGTAAATTTAATTAGATGTAGTATTATCACGGATTTATAATATCTTTAATCGCTCATTAGGACGTAACAATTTGCTGTTAGTATGGAAGTTAGAGTCGTAACATAAAAACAGAACAAAGCAAGTTTTCAGTAATACCTTCGGTCGAGAAGACATAAAATAGGAGAAAGAAAAAAATGTATTCATTCATGCTGCCCAAATACATCGGGATGCTACATTACACAGCATACTGATCAATCCGTGATCGAACATATATAAATTACATATTTTTATATGATATAATAATATAATAATAAAAATAAGATTTCATAACTTACAAATTTAAGATATAATAATCTAAAGTAAGAGATCTGGAGTGGGGGAGACTTAATAGCCTATCTAGCGGGTTCTTATCACCCTGGGGAAAACACTAAAACTATAAAACAGCTGGGGAGAAATTAATTAAAGCCAGGTGTTTTAACTTAATTAAAATTGAGCCAGTTCCACGGCACTACACCCCATCTAAGGACAAGGCCATTTTCGAAGCTTAAAAGTTTTTTATCAGATTGTAATCTTTTTCGGATTTTTCATTTGAGATTTCCTTAAAACAATTTTATTGGGTCCCAATTTATTACCTCGTACTGATACTTTATAAGTCACCATATTTTTATAATCTGGAATATATTTCTTTTGATTTATACATAATATATTTTGACAAGAACGTGGGCTTATCGAAACACATTTAAAAAAGGTGATATCGACAATAAGGGAATTGTAACAACAAACAATTTATTTTAAATTACATAATAACCCCTCCATCTCTGATCAATACAACCCCTCGAATATATTTATTATCGTTCCTCAGATTTAATATATGATTATTATTTAACAACACTTCATAATACAACGAATTTATAATTATTGTCTATACCAATATTATTTTCACCATCATACATGAGATATTTATTATATTTCTAGGATAATCCTTCAAAATTCTCAATTTCTTTTATTATTATCAGTATTTCTATCCATAATTTAGTCCACCATCTTAATTTGTTTATATTATTTCAACCTCCTTATTTATTTATTTTTTTGCAGGTTTACTTAATTTTTTTTTTATTTGCACCAGTAAATTTCATATTTAATTGGAAGTTTTCTTTACTTCGGCATTTTAAAATATTAATATAATCAACTTCCTAGAAAAGAAAATATGTTTTATTTATTTTATTATTTTTTTATTTTTTTTTTTTTTTTCTGTAGTCTATTTTATATTAAATGTTATCGACGTGAGAAATTGAGAAGTTTAAAGGGTTCAACTTGAAATATAATAACATACTAAATAAAAATACATCCTCGGTTCAAATTCAAATTAAAACATGTCCTCTATTCTTTAAAATTGGTACACTTATAAGTGATAAATTATTCTTTCTTATGATTTATCTCCCCCTCTTCCAGTCTTATAGTTATTAATAAGTGAGATAACAAAAATAGCCATTGGCCTAATAAAAAAAAAAAGAAAGAATTTATTAATATATGATTTGGTCATGTTAAGTCTACTTTTCCATATGGGCACGATATATTTTGATATAAACAAAGCACATTATATGTTTACAAATAGATTATGTTTTCTTTTTTTTTCATCGGCCTTATGTATGGAATATCACATCATTTAAATAACCAACTTGGTTTGGTGTGGTAACTCGAAAGCAAGAAGTCTAGTTCTATATCGTTAATAATTAAATGACTTCATGCGCATGTTATTCTCGAAGTCATTTAAAATTTATTTCTTGTTCATATTTACCAATAATTTCACATAACCTCACAAAAATTGTCACATTATTTTTGAGATCAAAACTCCATTGAATTTCTCTTTCAATGAATTCAATGTTTATATGACTAATATGACGTATAGGAACCGTTCTCTAGAAACCAGATGTTTGCCATATTTATTAAAATAACATTTTTACCTATTTTTTAAGATTTGTATTACATATTTTTGTCTGCATCTCTCAATTTATCTTTAACTGTACTCCTGTTCTTTATTCAATGCCCATTTATTTTTTAAAATATTTCTAATACGCTAACTCTTGAATTTCTGTTCAGATGTTTAGGCCAGAACGTCGGCACATAATAAAATGATCGAGCCCTAATTATTTTTTCCAAATTAAAAATAAAGGTACATGTTACGTAAACACTAAGTTTTTACTTTAACGACCATTATATTTAATCTTATTTCTATATAAATTTTCTTCCTATAACACTCAAGTAGTCGCACCTCCTAATGGAACTAGCACCGCTTCTTCTCTGAGATGAGTTTTCAATTTGGTCTAATTGCACCAACAACTTTTCATTGAATATTATAGAAATTAAGTTAATTTGATTAAGTTGAGACTGTTGATCCAAATGATATTAGATCAGCTGACCGAATGTTTATAAAGAGATGTACTGATCGCAATATAATGTATTTTACAGCAGTCCAAGCGTGTCAGATCTTATTCCTACTTATTATACCTAAACACAAAATGTATATTAGTGATCAGAAGGAGAAATAAACCAGTGTTATTCCAGCATGTTAGTAAGTTATTTCTGTGCCCCTTTTTCCTTTTTTTTTTTATTATCTTCGCCCGACTTCTCATAAGTGGTGCCGAAAGCCGGGAATTCTGTGCGCTGGTAATTTTTTAAAAATTGTTTGTTTAAAAAGAAAAAAGGGATTTTTTTTTCTTCTTCTTCTCTCCGTAATCAACTTAATATCACCATGGTTAATCAAATTATTAAAGTAACAAAATGTAAACGTATTCCATTAAATGAAAAAATTAATAACAAGTTTCTCAAAATAATAGAACTATCATATTAAAAATAAAAATGTATATTACCCAGTACCAACAGAAGTAGTTCTGGGAGATCTCAGAAATGATCCATATATTTCAATAATTCTAAACAATGAGAAAACTACAATACACTCAGTAGAAGTGGCAAAACAGTGCATTCGTCACGGAATCGAATGCTATAGAATAGTCAAGGGCTGTCTGTCGTAGCACTTCCCGGTTGAATTAATTACCTCGTTCTGTAACCTAAGCAAAGATTTTTTTGTACCTAACTAGGCTCGCAATCCAGTTTGTCAAATTGGAATTATTTCATTTTGGGAACAGAACTTTCCTTCTTTTTTTTCAAGTGGATTAATAAGGTGACAGGGCGATAGTAGGATCGCCTCATTTCCAATCTTCAGGAACGGGAATAATATAGCATGATTTTATGTATAGCATACTGTTTTTGGTTTGTTTTTTTTAGCCCCTGTATCTCTTCTTTTGTAATGATGTAACCATACCCATTTCGGTTCCTTCTTAATTTAATTACAATTTAAGAATAAGCTGTGATATTTTTATGAATACAGTAGGAGCATTTTTAATTTAATTACTACTTACCGGATGAAGGGGTTCATTCTGAATATTTGAATTTGAATTCTTCACCAGAGATACCTTCAACAATTGTTATCAGCATTCCACCCTGAAAAGATTGTAAAAGCCTAAACATCGATTGCAACAAATCTATGAACCAGTACCGGCCTTAGCATGTATTTTAAACCATAATTTTCAGACGAAGAGACAAGATTCTTGAACATAATAAATTAGGGTTCCTGTTTACGATAGATGTTCCTCATTTTATCTTTTAAATGTGCTGAACAAGTCATGTGTCGGTCTAAGTTTATGCTAAGATAGATCAGAATCAAATATTGATCCAACAGTAGGCTCAGTGTTCACAGTCATACTATTATACATATTTTTTTTAATTTTAGTTTTTTATGAACAACCGTTGTACCGATTGTATGATTTCAAATCTGTTCATAAGATATAATTTGTAAATTCAGTGATGTAAATATTTATTCATCAGGTACATGTCCTCTAATTGTAAATTTAATACTGAGCTCTGTTTTCCTTATTGTTTCAACAAATAAAGTACACGAAGATTTAAATAAATAAATTTTCAAAGCGAAGTTGTCACAAAAAAAAATATGAACATTTAACAGGACTAAGAAAGGGTAAATGACGAGGAAAATAAACAGGCGAAAGGAGAAGGACAATGCTGAAAAGTCGGATGATAAATTTCGGAGGACCGTATTCCAAGAGCGGAAGGGCCGGAAGTGGCTGCCGGCCGATGAAGCCCTCCAAGGGATTTTACAACGCCCCTCCCCCACCACCCCATCGTAAACTGGAGCCCCCTTCTTCAATTAACTCACTGTACGGTCCAAGCTTACAGTAAACCTCCTTCTGTTAATCGTCCGGAAATGTCCGTTTTTATTTTTGATTCACGGAAGACAGGTACGTCGTATAAGTAATTATAATCCGATTAGTGCATTTCGATCAATATATGTGGTCAAAACTATAGCATTAACATAAATCCCTAAAAATAGCGTTCAGTGTTTAGCCTCCGTCGTAAAGATAAACCTTGCCTTCTACAGTATCCTTTAACGGTGTTCCACTAAACCCTGCTAAAAGTAATTTCAGTCGGACAAGAGATTGCCATGGAATCCTTTCACAAGACCGTTAAGACAAGATACTCCTAGAAGATTTCAAACCCCTTATCAAAAAATTATTGAATCGCACCTTTGCATAATGTAACTAGTAACGGTGATAATGGACAAAAATCACTAGCCTACAAAGTTTTTTCAAATAATCATTTTCATGAAAGCACAGTATGACGTCCCAACTTCATTAAAGTCGTCCTTAAATAAAAAAAGAAAATTTTAATGATCAAAAATCATTCAAAATCTAGGTCCTAAGAATCGAAGATTACCCCTGATTTGCACGATATAATAATATTATGTAATAATGTAAATATTCATTTATATTGAGAACTACAATTTTAATCAATAGATGTTTTCATTGAAAAACTGTTTACTAAATTCCATTTACTAGCAGGTAAAGATACAGTGTGTTGCGAATAAAGAAAATCCAACTTCCTCACGAAGACTGAATCCTAGGCTGATGCAAGACATTTTGTAATAAATTCGATATTTATTTTTCTTATTATCATAATTTTTTCTCATATGTGTTTTTCAGTACTAAACCATTATTCATTTTAATATTATTTGTTTTTATAGTTATTTTCTCTTTCATTCTTTAATTAATTCACAATTATTATTTTATTTATTATAAATATGTTCCACCTTGTAAAGTGGTTACAATTGAAGAAAAATCTGACGGTTGAGCGTGATCATGAAAAATCACCTCCTTGTATAACCGATGTTCAGAAAACAGTACTACCTTATTAAATACTGAATCTCTGACCCTCCACGGTCAGCCTTTAAAAAAAAATGGTAATGCTAAAAACATCAATTCATAAAAAAATTCAGTTCCTATGTTTTACAACCGAACGCGTGATGTAAAAATTATAAAAAGAATCATTGCATTTACGCTTACG
>NW_027105702.1:257633-269353 GCF_000696795.3 Halyomorpha halys | reverse complement strand
AAAAACGGTAATGCTTAAAACATCAATTCATAAAAAAATTCAGTTCCTATGTTTTACAACCGAACGCGTGATGTAAAAATTATAAAAAGAATCATAGCATTTACGCTTTTCTATGCTTCTATTTGATTTGAAATAATATTTATTGTTAACCAACACGCCCCACTTTGCAGGGCTTCGTTAGAGCTGCTAAGAATGATGTTCTGTTGCCAACTGAGAACATTCAGTTGGTTAACAATAAATAGTTTTTTGTTACTATTTTCATAGCTTTATTGACTACCTTCCGGACTATCTTTCTCCAATCTACCACACAGTCAACTATCTTCTTCCAATATTTAGTTTCCAATTTCTACTTCGTTTAATTACTACATCAACAATTAAATTATAACATTGAGTGAGCTCTCTAAGGTGTTGAGACTATATGGACATTTTTTTTTTAACTAATCAAAAATTTCTATTGAATCAGCAAATTAAATTTCTCTCAATTCATTACATTCGAAGTAAAGTTCATGCTTTCAAAAAATTGAAAAGTTTAGGAAGGTTTTTTTGTACATCAAAATTCTAAACTCAAAAATAAATATCATAAATAAAAATGAGTAATTTAGAGTTGACAATAAGAAATTACCTATAATTAATTATTAGTAGTTGAACAAGAAATAGTTTTAATATTATGTCTCCTAATATTAGGGGTATTCATGATCTATGTTAAAGCGTGTTAAATGGAAAAACTCGTGTTAAATCGAAAAAAATTGGCTTCTTTTGCCGTGGTAAAACGAAATAACATTTAACATGGCTGAGAGTCTGTTACTTGGTCAGTTAAATCGAGAATGACGTCACACAATAGACCAGTTGAGATCGCCGCCATATTAGTTGTTGTGACTTTCAATACAGTTGTCAATTAGCTCATCTTCATTCTCTTCTTCACAAGTTTGAAGATCAATAAGACACTCATAAGCTAAACTTTCACACAAATTCCACTTTTCACTCACTCTAGGCATGTTTTAATTAATTACTTAAATAAAAACTGAAGTAAACAATAACATGAGGGTCTGGAAGGAAGGTTATAAACATAAAGGCTTATACAACAAGTTGCTGAGAAAATCCGCTAGGGACTCTTATGCATTTAACGTTTAACATGACTTCAAATAGGGCTACTCACAATCCTATAGTTATAACATTTAACATGGTAAAACATATAACATTTAACACAACATCATGAATACCCCTAATATTAGGTCTCTAACTACGAGCTTCTTAGGATAAATCGAACGTTTGTATTTTTCCGTTATTACATGATGTACATTGTACAATATATGTTGCATGTTGTACTATGTATGTTTTATGTTGAATGAAGTTGGAAACAATTAATGTTTCTAATGCTTCTGAACGTAATCCATTGTAACCTAGTGTTTACATTTTTTTCCGTTATTTTAGTTACGTATAATAATATAATACTTATTTTCTATATAAGATTATAATTTTTGTTTAAACAACAAAATTAAAATATATAATTCATTCAAAATAATTTATTATGATAATAATTATTTATTAATATTTCATTCTTAATTATTCCAAATTTTGTTATTATTTGTTATGTATATTTCAGAAATAGTATATATAACAATATTATTTACGATGAACTATGTACAGAATATTTTTAAAAATATATACTTAATTTTATGCCTATAAGTTTAAATTTTACTAGCATTATTAAGCTTAAGGTGACATGAAGCTCCACGAATCTATATTCTCTTTTTTAAAAATCTGCTTTGTATCTTTTTAAATACTTTCATGCATGAATTATTGATAAATACCGACAAATATAACCTTCTGGCAAAACATAACTGTTGAGTTTTACAAATATTTTTTAATTTATACTATGAAGCATCTAGTAAGAGTGTTTGTTTCTATAAAACTAAAATATAAACCATTCAAACACAGTGCAATGAGATGAATTTATTTGCAAGATAAGCGTAGAAAAAAAATTTTTTTTTAAAGGGAAAGCAAGTAAGGCATTGAGGTTTTTCCCCCATCATAATTACAAACTTGTCCGCACAGCTGGCGAGGTCAGAAGCAACATATTGGTCAAAATTGTTCAACAAACGAAAAAAAAGTCCTCCATGTCCTTCGTTCACCACATTTTTTATTAGATTATATTATCAAGATAAGTTTGAACGATAACGCTATGAACCTCCATTAATCATAAAAGACAATAGTTACATAAAAATAAATATCCAATTGTCAAATATTAGTAACCTGCCTGAATCTTTCCATTGCTCCACATTTCTTACTCCTATGCACCCATGTGACTTCTTTATTTAAAATAGAATATCTCCCCATTGCCGGAGACAACATTTATAATGAAACTTTAGATTACATTCTATATTACATTTTAATTTATTAGACTAGTTTTAGTGTTTTATAACAAGAGTAAACAAGATTTCAAATTATTACCTTTGTTCTAATACGTTTTTGAATCAATATTGCTTCCTTCTAAAACAGAAATTCAATTGTAAGTTAAAAATTGAAATTTGAGACAAAATAAATGTTGTTCTATGAAGATAATTGTACTTTGTCCAATCATAATTGTAACCGCTGGATAAGACGGAAAAATTAGGTTTTATAAAGATTTTACGTCGTGGCTGAGATGGATATGTTTCCCGGATGAATATGGAATAATCCTAGATGGAACCGAGCTAGAGGCAGAGGACGGCTGAAATTCAGATGGTAGGACTGTGTTGCAAAGGAGACCTTAACCCTGATAGAAGTAAGAAACTGAAGAGAGACGGTACTGGACGGGAATACCTGGCCAAACCTTAGAACCGAAGAACAACAGTAGAAGAAAAAGAAGATAAAGGAAATGGTTACTACCAACTATATTAAAATTGTAGTACAACGACATGATAAAAATAACCTACAGGTTCTTTCAAAAAGAGTGAATCTCTTTCATTAAGCTGCATTTTCAAATTTAATAGATGGTTATACGAAGTTGCGTTGAAATATAAATGATCCATTGTGTTGATCAAACTTGTTAACAGCTCTTTTAGGTCATCCAATGAAGTGGGTAGTGGTGGAACGTAAATAATACCTTTGACGTAAACCTACAGAAAAAAAGTTGCAATGAGTTATTATCTGGGGACATTGGAGGCCATGCGAAAAAAGAAAAATACTGAACATTCTAACAATAGTTTGGGGAAAGATATTTCTATATTATTCACTTTGGCGATACTTCCCGCACTAATTTTTTAAAGAGCCTTTCCAGTTTAACATGTTTTAGAAAAGTAATTTTATTCCTCGTTATAAGTTTTCATCATTTTTCTTTTCCAAAAGAATGGCAGAAATATAAAAATATAGCAGTGTACTAAAATTTACATTCCCCTCCTTACCATTTATTTAATACAAAATTGTCATATAATCAATATTCAAAATATAGGATAATTTTATGGAGAAATCCAGTCAACAGACAGGCTAAGGGTTAAGTAAAATAAAAAAAATTATCTTTTAATAACTATAACGACATAAAAACATCAAAACAGCGCAAAAGAAAAACGTACTGTGCATGCCCCCGATAGTTTAAAATGCAAACACTTATTAGAAAAAACCTTAAATTAATGCTGATTTCATCATTGTTCATTACTTTCTTAATCTTGACATGTTAAATATATTTTTATCTAAAATTGTTAAATTTCAACGGTATATAATAAGTCAACATTACTACTGTTATATCAGTATGTTTTTCAACCTCGAAAAACTATTTTTTTTCTTACCCCCTAAGTTAATTATCAATTCGTTTCATAGTTTATATTTATCTCTTTTTTATATGAGATGGTTAATAACTTCAAATAAATAATATAAAGTTACTTTAGAGGAATCCATTTTGAATATTCGAGATTTAAGCCCTCTCAAACGTATTTAAATGAGGATAAAATCTATCTGATATGAAAGACCAATTAATTTTACATTGAGATAGTGAGCTTAATCAAAATCGCTAGAGCCATTTGTGAAAAAGTTGAAAAAATATGAAAACCTATTACGTGAAGTGGCACTTCTGATGAGTATTTTCCCTTATTATGGGCCCTTTCTTGGTCATTTCTGACATAGGGGCAAAAGAGGGTTATTTAGGGGTGGTCATCCTCTTCTAACCATACTAGGTGATCGAGTTGGCCAGATTGGAACCGACGCTGCTGCGGTCACGAGGATATCACCTAACTACCTCAGCTACAAACAACCCGGTGAATCTTTTTTATCGAAAAGTTTATTATGATTATCCGTCATAAATATGTAATTTCAGTATCGTACGATAATTCCAATACCATTCCTTTGTAACGATTGCAAAGTTCCAAACATCCGTAAGTGAAAGTAAAAAATGTTTATAAAACAGGAAAATAATTCAAATTTGGCATCATTAGGTCTAATTATTGACGAGGACACAGCCTACAGCTGGAAGTGGGTGAGCAGGTCAAACGGTCATCAGCGTATTTTAAGCTCCAATCAATCTCGAGACGTCATCCCTGGCCTAAAATAGTCTTTCCTTAAGCAAACAAAAATACTGTAGCCAAAGATAACTATTTTTCTCTTAAAATGTTTAAGTTTATAATCATTATTGAAATGAAGGTGCCCCAAGAAGCTCGAGTAATCGATATACATTTCGAAAAAAAATCTATTTTATTTATTTTTAAATATTTTATGTTTGGATTATTGATAAATCTGGATATGAAATACATATATATAAAACCGGAATATGTAACTTTCTGGGAAAACATAACTGTTAATGTTCTGTAAATATTTTCTATTTTATCCTTTAAAGCATTTAGCCAAGAGTGTTCTTTCCTAATTATCCAAATAATATTGACCATTTATTTAAACACGAAGAAATCGGATTTGATCACTAATTAATCTCAACCTGACCTAAAATAGTCTTATCTTAAACAAATAAAATACTTGCAGTATTACAGCAATAACTGATGGCAACTGAACAATCATAAGAAATATAAATCAAATAAATAATAATGTGCAAAATAAATATGCAAAAGGTGAATATCGATAAACATGGCTTAACATGAAGCATGGCGATAGGTTTAAGATTGATTAAAGACATCACCGTATCTCTTATTTAATAGTACATTTGACAAAAAAAGTTTTAATTATTATAATTAGACATATTTCAAACATAGAAACATAGACTGGGAGTCTCCCTATAGACTGTCTTAAATTATAAACATTTTCAAATTTCGAAATAACTACGCAAAACATTATTATTATTACTATTATAGCACTAAGGCAAGGCGTGGTGGAAGAGGCCAGGGTTCTTACCTCCTCCACCACAGCCAACCAACCTCCTCAATCTATCTATATCTTTCAACATTTAACCGTTTTAGATCCTCCTCCACATCGTCCAGCAATCTGATCCGGGGACATCCCCTATTTCTGTTTTCCGACCAGTTTTATCATATAGAATCATTCGATCGGACATCCTCTAAACGAGTAATTTTCATCGTATTCGTTATCTTTTCACTTAAGCCACGATGTTGGGTTCCTCAAACAGTTCCATCAACTCCTCATTCCTTTTTCTTCTTCAAATTCCATTCTCCGAGACTCCTCCCTATATATTCCGCTTTTCTGTTCAAGGGCCAGGAAACATGTTTCACACCCACTGAACGCAAAACATAAAATAAAATAAATGTTTTTTGCTAGCTGTGCCACTATTAAAGCGAAGCCACTTTGTTGATCTACACTTAAAAAAAACGCACAATATTACTCAAGAGTATATTGTTTATATTAATTAGTTCATCATACCTATATCTTGGAAACATTAATATTCAAAGTGCTCATTTTTTTGCACAAATGTTCCAAAAAATGAATCTTAATTAAGGAGAAGAGTCTCCACAAATTAATTTTTAAGAAAAATCTCAAAAATATTTGGACCAATGTTAGCGAAGCGAATATTTTTTGCCACCACATATAGTTATAAAGATATGAAACCCCTAATCGGTTTCCACTTTGGAACGAAACGGTGGATGGTAATGACGAATTCCAAAGTGACCAGTGACTTTAATGCCAAATATCAAAAAAATCGAACGGGTCGAAGTAATTCGACATGATGTGAATGGACGGATTTGGTAATCCATTATAATTATACCTTTCTCAAAAAGTTAAAAAAAAGGAAGGTTAATCCTTTTTTCAGTCGATTAGAAAAGGCTCATTATTCTAAATAATAAAGTAAAATACAAAATGTATTAAATTAATACTCTGTTTAGGGACGTGACGGCCGTGCGAATTGGGATTTAGTTCTCACAGCGCCCGGTTCAGAACGATGTGGGTTCGATTCTCACTATGGACAGTTGATATTTATTCCTAGGCGGTAACAAGAAAAGAACTTGACAATACTACTTGGGTTAGTACGCGGCGGCAACTCTAGCGTAGCCGCCAAGGGTTAGCAAAGAAGGTCATTTGCCGGACTAGTTTCCCTAACAGATACAAGTACAAAATATCAAATACTCTCCTAATATAAAACGTAAAAATTATTAAGAAAATGATCAGGGGTGCGGTCAAAAGAAAACAAATATATTCAACAACTACTTATTTTCGACCTACTTATTATTATTATTTATAATTCTTATTTATTTATTATTTTCCCCAACATTCTCTTGTTCCTAAACTAGGTTTTTTAGGTTTAAAAAATCTTCTCTATATTCTAGATGCTCTTATCCCTTACTCTTTTGTTCCCTCTGTGAACACAAATTGTGATTTTGATTTGTATATATGCTCTTATAAAACTTCTGAAATTCCTTCATAATTAGTTTACATTCCTTTGTTTGGAATTCTAACACATTTCTGAACCTTTCCCTAAACATCGCTTCAAACGAGCATTATTAAAATGTCTATTAATAATAATATCAATTATTTATCGCTGATTTAAATCGTTATTTTTGCCAGATAATAGGCAAATGACTTTTTAAGACAGACATATGAATGAGCGTATATTATCTGTGATTTATTTAATCTTAGGGCAAACTATATTGTTTACAATACAATTGGATTATTCTTGAAATTTATGCATTTATAACTTGGAAGAATTTTTTTTTTAACATAGCGTACTCATTTCAGAATCAGGCATTTAATCTTCAATTAATTCTTGCTATACACCGGTTTTAATTCAGACAGATTTTGTGCAAGAAAAATTGATCCGAACATGAAACATGAAATTGAGGCTGTATAAAACTCTAATTTCATTTTATTCTCGTACACGTGAACACTAGAGAGCAAGGAATGGTCAACGTTACTAAATACTGACGGTTTTAAGGCTGAATTGTTGAAATTAAGTGGGCAAACAGAGAGAAAATGCCCACCAGCCTGATTTTTTGTTGGTTACTATGGCTCACACATAATTGTAAACATCCACCTTTTATCAGCAAATCAAATTATTTATACATATAAGAATTTACATTTATAGTTAGTTCATTCTACTATACAAGCATTCACTTTCAGTAAATGAAATGAACCCTTTCAAACTCAACAACCTTTGATTTAACTATTAAACAACGTTCCTTCATCCGTTATCTAGTCAAATATTTAAAATTAGATGTCATATTAAAATATATTACGAATATTACATGTTTATGTTGTATTATTATATTTTTAAATCCATTTTATGATATGGTAATCTGTAAGACATCAAATCATCAGTTTTCTATTTACTGCCCTTTTTTAAATTAGTTATTATATTTTATCTATTAAAATTTCGGCAACAACGTGCTAATCTGTGCTTTTAATTATACATATATTGTAAATTCACTATGTATCTTACAATTCAATTAAATAATTGTCTGGACTGTAGAGAAATCTTCCTAATTCAATTCTTTTACATAAAGCATTAACACACTACCTACCAAGATGTTTTCACCTTTTATTTCACACTCATTCCTTACTAATTATTAAAATTATCTTATTTTATCAATTATGTCAGTATGGTATTTTCCAGTAGCATTAATGACAACTTTCAACATGAGAATTTTTCTGAGAAAATACCTAATAGAAATAAATTAAATTATTATAATGGTCCAAATAGTTTGGATCATTATGATCTTTTATTTCGAATACTGATAATAGTAATTACTTTTGTGAGGAGAAGATGATTGGAGGTGTTGTCAGTGAAGAACACAAATAACTAAAATCTAAATTATCAATGCCAACATTTCGGCCAGAATTTCAGTCGTTCGTCAGGTTTAAGAACGAAAAAAATATAAAAATCATAATGATTGAATAGAAGTACGGAAAAACAAGAAACATAAGAAGATTACAGATGATATAGTTCCATAAACAGTATTAAATGTAAGAAAATCCATTAGGTAATATTGAAACTGAAAATTTAGTATTAACTAACATCGCAGATGTAATCAAAATCAAATCACTGACATTGAACTAATGATAAGACGTACCAAACACCAGGAGATAATGGGGTAACCCTTTTGTAAAAGCGGATTTTACCTCTAAAACGTAAAAGCTTGGTGAAAATTAAATATTACAACCGCAGCACCCTTGGCATACCCTTACGGGACCCAGATTAAAACACTTGGTCTAAATTACTAAATAGAGGATAAGAGGTCTTAAAGGTTTTATTTATTCCTGAAATTGAATAACTGAATAATTTGATACAACTTTAGTGAAACCATGTAGATTTATTTATATTTTCTTGTTGCCAATAAAGACAATAGCGATTCATGGACGCCTGGTGTTGTCTCCATACATTACTGTAATTATATATAACTTCAACTTCACAATTAGTACATTTACTAAAACAAACTTGTTTTACACAAATAAAAAAAGGTTCTTTAATTTTCGAGACAGAGCTAATGAAATATCTGTACAGAGATGATCTTAGGTAACCGAAACCATTTACGGCTTAGCCCGCATTCCCATTACCTTCCTATAATGCGATAACTCTGGAATCCAATAGACTCGAGGCAAAATTTGAACTTTCGAAATTGAATTACAAAGCTACAGAAAGGAATTGGGATGGGAGAGATAGTGGTGGGCAAGCAACCTCTAAGTTTAACCAAGCTGCTTATAAAAGTCGAAACTTCCCTCTACTGCTGGCATGATTTCTAGCTAGGAGTATTATCATGGATGTATCCGCGTATCAGTAACAAATATTATAAACAATGCGATAAGCACTGAACGGAAGAGAGTCCCCTAATTCAATTTAAGATATTAAAAAATAATAAATACCCTACAAAGTATTTAAATATACTCCAATTTAATTTAAATTACTGCCTAACTTCTCTTAGTGAACACTACTCAAAAAGCGAGACCCTTTCATAACGGACAATTTGTATCAAGGTCCCTGCTAAGAAGTTATAAATTTAATGCATTTGAAATCCGACATTATGCATATAATGGACATTATACTACAGTAAATAATATCATAATTGTAAGTACAATACACTATTTCTTCGATAATAGTAATTTTATAAATATTAGATAGGTAAATAACCAAAAATGTATATTAGATAAATAATTACAGTTAATTTCTCATGTAAAATTACTGACAAATATACGTTCCAGCCCTTAATAATTCGACATAAAAATGGCTAATGGTTCATTTTTCTTTATTAGGTTGGTATATTCCGGAACACCTTGTTTTTAGATTAAGATGTTTGCTTTGTGAAATATAGTTTTTGGCCACAATACAGGATTTTCAATGTATTTAATTTTAAAACATTATGTTTTCATGCGATTGAAAATAATAAAGCTGATATTAATTGTAATTTTATGAATCTATTTATGCATATTAATATAGTATAATTATACACATAATTTTATTATTTCACTTTTCATTATTTTTAAATTAACTCCTTCTCAGCGGACACCTCCAAATAAAGGATAAAATCATCTTCCTCGCAGGTTTCTGTTGCACTGAATCTCAATTTTTATGGTTAGATTCTTTTCGAATAAATCTACTTAACGAAGGGAATTTTTTATTCCAAACTTCACAACAAGTATTATATCAGATCCTTAAAAATATACTTTAAGAAGTATTCTGGTGAATACTTTGCTATGTGGTTCAAGTCCTTTCAGCTTTATTTTGTAAAATAATTTATTCTGAAATCTTCGATTGTCACTGTTACGGTGGATGGAGGTTGAAAAGGAACTTTTACTAACCCAAACCGAAAAGGTATGTCGAATTCCGATCAAAGAATAAATAAATAAAATGAAACCATTAAAATAGAAAATATACACATAAACCAGTTAAGAGGTATAAAAAACAAAATATTAAACTCTGTACTACTACAGCCCATGAAGGGTCAGGGATTCAGTACTTTGTAAGGAAGTACTGTTACTAGACCAACGGTAGTGCAAGGAGGTGATTTGGTCAGAATAATACTCATCTGCCAGATGCTTACTAAATTAAGGGTACTCAATTTATGGAGCGGGGGGAGGGATCCTAGGTTGACTCAGGGCTGCAGTGTAACAGAAAACAATTTTCTATCCAGCCGGATTCGAACCCGGGTCCTTGGAGTTAGTACAACGTTGCCACCGCGCTCCCCGTGAGTTATAACTATTGCAAAATTAATGTTTAGGTAAATAAACGAAAATTAAATTAAATAAATCTGATTTTGATCCTGATAGAATCAAACAAAAATCTAAATGAATCAAACAGCTTATATGATAGCCAAGCACTTGGCTGTCAGATTTCATACTAACAGCCCTGATGAAGGCTAGAAATTCTGGTAGAAACGTTGGCACGATTAAATAAGTTATTTCAACTTATTTGTGTTATATTTTGACCGGACCCCGAACCATCTTCTTCTCATTTACTGACATTCATTGTTATCTAGAGACGTCTTGATGTGCTTCGAGCCACATGCCTCGCCCATCTTAATCTCGTTCCCTTCATATCATGAGGTCTTGACCGACCAGTCTCTGTTAGCAGTTCACTGTTAGATCTTCTCCTCTAGTATGCTCCTCCTCCTCTAGTATCCTAGTATCCAGTTAGATCTTGTACGGAGGACTTTCTGTTCAAATTTCTCGATTCTGCTTTGATTTGAGTTGAAACCAAGGGTCGCAGCCGTATAATAGAGCTGATTAAATCATGGCATTCTACATTTGCCTTACATTCTCTTTGCCTCGAATGTTTAGAGATTTTTTGGGATTTCAGTCCTCGAGGAGAATGAACCAAGGTTGAATACATCTTTCCGCCCGTTGTGACGAGATAAGTTCACAACAGGGTTGGCCAGACTGCTGGCTACTAATAGTTTGTACAGAGATAATACGCCTGAGCCGGCATATGTACACAATGGCTGTAAAACTAAGGTGCTATACCTCTGCACCATAAACAATAACAGATACATTTATTCAATGTATCAAATGTACACAATTGATTATTAAAAGTATGTTGGCACTACCGGCACTACATGTTGTATTGGAAGGCCAGGGTATTCGTTGATGGCATCTGCCATATATGATATGTAAGCCATGTACACCGCCATATATGGGATGTATGCCATGTACAAAGCAAAAAACCAACCTGCGGTACTGCTGAGAAAAAGAAATAAAATATCAATATTTGTTGTCATTCATATCTTAGAAACTAATGTTTTTTCTGATTAAATTAATTATGGCACTTTTAAATCGAATTTCGAAAACAAAACCAGACTTTTTTTTATTCATCCGGTAGCCTTCTAAATATTGAAATTACATATAATTTACACTAAAATTTAAAA
>NW_027105702.1:241553-257583 GCF_000696795.3 Halyomorpha halys | reverse complement strand
TATATATAACCCTTATTGCCATCAGTTAATTACCCAAAATTGAAAAAGTTTGGAATGTTCGTTTAGAGCGTTCGATAGTTCGACATATTCTCATTTTTATTTTTCAATTAATTAAAAAAAAATAAACTTTCATATTACATGTACTTATTTTTATTTTTTTTTTTCAAAGGAACGAAACCTATACATCTTCTTATCTCTTTCATTTCAATCTTCTGGGCTACCTGTCCATTATCTGGCCCACTTACAAATTTTAATATTTGTAGATGTTAGATCTTATCAACCTTTACATGTAGCTTGTTACTATACTTACGTTATTCATAATTATATTACACACATTCTATATTGAATGCAATAACAATATGAATATTAAAAAAAAACCAATGTTTGTATGTATTTACATTTGTACGTAATCACCTCAACTATTTAATTTCTTACATCCTCCTTTTAAGAGATTTTTAATGAGTACTAACTTATGTAAAAACATTAGTCCTAAAATTGATATTTTTGAACTATAACATTTCATAAAGTGTATTATTTATGATATTGCTTCAACTTTTAACTATACCAATTTTTTTAGATGGGTTAGATAATGGGCAACCTGTACGAAACATGGTCCAGAAGATTGAAATAAAGGAAAAAATAAGTAATAAGGGTTTATTTTCTTTAAAAGAAAATAATTACAAAAAATTATAAATCCTTAGAGCTACGGATTTTCAAACTATGATCAAAATATGATATTTTGTAAAAATGAATTTACTAAAATCTATTTGATATTATACCGAAACGAGACATAAAACGAGGTATTATTTATAACTAAAACAATATCAAAGAGACATATAGTATAATATAAGCCCCGAGGACATAGGCTATATATGTCCAGTAGAGTGGGGCCTCCGAGCAAGCTGATGGGATCGATTTGAAGAGAAGGGTGCCCCTAATGACACCATCGCCAGGTGTTCGCGGCTCTTCTCTTATTGTACCATTTTTATCCCTCTCTCCCTCTCTCACTCACTCTCTCATACCTACATTTACTAACGCTCCTCGCTCTTTCATGCCTAGGATCTATCCCTCTCTCTCCCCCTTTTTTATACATAAAAAAGCGGTCTTCGGAAAAATTCTTCCAAAAAATAACATACCGTAACTCTGAGCTACTCTGGCCCATGAGTCCTTCTCTGTAACAAAAAAGGGAGAAATAGAAAAATCAAACCATTATTCAAGCCAGCGATACTACCAAGCAAGTAACCATCTACACCGAGCGGGTCTAGGTACGAACTCGTGATTTTTGGACCTCTCAGACATTCAACTGTACAAACTAGACTTTCAGGTTTAGTGCAGTGTCCTTCATTCACACTTCCCACGACTATTTAGTAATTTAGTCGATTCTCGCCCAGTCTCTGCGCGTCTGATACATGTATTACCAGAAATCGGAAAGTCTTAGATAATATACCATATTTGAATTAATATGCTTAGGAACAGTTGACAATGGATATTATAATTAGCAATAGTGTCCATGTAGTAGTAGTAATCTCATTGGAGTAAAGGCAGTCACGAATTGTCCGCTGATCTCTATCGGTTTTCTCCAAGCTTTCATTTCTCTCCATGGCCGTAGCAACTCGTTAACCTCCCTCATCTCCTATTTCGCTTATTCCAGGTATCTATTCTCTTTAGCATTTTCAGGCTTCCTTAGGGTGTGACTTATCAACTTCCATTACCTTGGCTTGGCCATAGGCTTGAGGTTAGACCTCTGTCTCATTTCTTTATTGGAAATAATTTCAGGCCAAATATTCTCCTTAAGCATGTATGAACAAATACTTGAAGTTTTCCCATATTTCTTTTAGTGATCCTCCAAGTTTCAGAAGAATACAGCAATACTGAGAGTTTCTTTAATTTATTAATTTTATTTGCCTCCAGTCCAACTTCATCCCGTTCATTTTCATGCACACATACTGTCAGGTTGTGTGATATCGTTTAACATTACACCACTTAGTCCCCCTCGTCGTAAGATACTCACGCGTATGCATTATACTACCAACATTATACTAAGGCTAATACCTTTTCTAGTAAACTGCCGATGTGTCACTGGGCAATAAATTTGGTTCTACAATTCTCAGCTAAATATTCTGCCATTTTTTATGCGCCTTTTATCTTTTTATTTTTGTAAAAAAAAAATTAAAAAAATTCCTATGAATTTTCACAGAATACTCTGTGACGGTGAACCACAAAAAAACTTTACCTCTAAAACTTTCCAATGTTTTTAAATATATTAGCATTTCAACTACAAATGAGTTTAGTGAAAAGGTGGTTTTTATAGCCTTCAGAGCAGAGTCTGAGTGTTTACAAATTTTTGTCTGCTTATTATCTATCTTTAATTTAAATATTTCACGATTTATATTTGTTTTAAACAGGAATAATTTCATATCTAGAGAGAAGCTCTTATTCTTCAGATATTATTTAACTAGACGAAAGCTCCGTTGTCTTTGCGCAATATGTCCCTTATATGTCACACTCGTTCTTGCATCCTGACTTATCCAGATAGGATTATCTTGCCCCTACTACAACATATCTCCGACTTAGCAGTTTGTCCTTATTTTCTTAATTTCACCTCTGTTTTAGAACAGATCCACCTTCGGCAATCAATGAACACGCCATAGGTTTCTTCCCCTAAATCCGTTGACGATTTTGATGCAGACTGTCACCCAACCCAATAAGTTACCTACCCGCTTTCTAACTCCTTCACAATTATGTATTTAAGAGTTATAATCCCAAATGAAAATAAGTAACGCATTTTGTTTTCTTTGCAGGATTCAGCAGAAATGCCGGAGTCGGGGCTTAGGCTTGAAGCGGGTGGTATTATCACGGCAGCCCGGGCTGGACCATGCCATATAGTCGTACCCTCGCTCCAGTCCTGCTCTGGCTCTATTTCATGCTGACATCCGCGGACAATCAGACCTGCCCCCCCTGGCTCCAGCCTCACGGTCAGGAGGACACTGTCAGCAGAATCGTGGAACAGTTCACGCAGATCCTGGTCCGTTTCGACTGCCCCCAACCCTACTCTGTTAAATTCCAGTGCCATCAGTGCAAGGTAAGTACCTTCATAATATCATTAAATAATATTGATAAAAGATTACTTTGATGTTTTAATCAATGATACGAGGTGATTCCAAGCAGTCGACCTTATTTTGGAGAAAACTTCTAATGTTCCGATAACTTGAAATATAGAATGCTTATATCTATCAGATCGAAATCTTTCTCTGTTAACTAATCATTCAGACAAAACAATTCTCGTTAAGAAGTTTTGGGATATTCATCAGATCCAAACCTGGTGACATAAATTTATTTTCATTAAACTCCCTTATGTTGTACCTTCAGCCTCTTAAAGTTCGAATCCATATCAGGTTCTAAATGATCTGATCACCACATAGTTATTACTGAGTAGGAATACTAAGGATGAAAAATAGGTATTCCAAATATTATAATAATATTTATTATTTAAAAATGAAATCTTATATAAATAAGGTATAGACTCAATTGTAAATATCAATACTTATTTTCCAATATAATATTGGATATAGTTACAAAAAAACACGCTATACACTTTCTGGTTATAGCAAGATCAAACATAACCAAAAATGTAGCGACTTTACCTATATAATATGAATATCTAAAATTTAAATAGCATATAATATGGCTTTGTTGTCTTTCATGTTTCATCTTTAAACCTCTTAATGTACTTTATATTCATATATTATAGTTTATAATTCTCTAACTAAACTGTATATGCTAAGTTTAAACATTATATAATTTGTTTTTATTTACTGGTACGAAGAAACAATCTTTTTAATAAAACCAATCGTCGTATTATTCTTTAGGAGATAAAAAAAGAGAATTACTGTCTCCGTATATAACACCAACAAAGATTTATATTTGTTCTAATCTGCGTACTATTATTGGGCCCAATGGTCAACTTTTTAATGCCATCTTCGAAACCAACAGTGAAAAATAAATCCGCTAAATTTAGCCTAAATACTTTCTGCCGGAAAACTCTGTGAGCAGTGAGAGCAGAACATTACGCTTTTTATATCCTCCTCCAAGACGACTTTTATTTATATCCTTAACTTTTTATTTTATAAAATTTATTTTTTCACATTTATTATGATGATCTCAGTGAAACTCTATAGCCTAAGAAAATAAAAAAGCTATAGGAAATAAAAAAGTTAATGGCTTTTAAGAATGGATGGTTCAAGGTGGAGGTTCTACGAGACCTAAAAAAAAAAAGAATGATTAATGTTTCGGTTGAAACAGAAAGTGAAGGGAAAAAAGTTCCAAAATATTTAAAACAAAAACGTAAATCGAACTCATGGATTCTCTATGAATATTTTTTTTTAAATATAATCTATAAATCTAACTTACACAATGGTTGTATTTAACAACTACGCATTAAAAAAAGAAAAACATGAGTTAATAATAAATAAATAATATATATATTATTAACTAATGTGTTAATAAATAAAGATACAGTGATAATACAACAACATCGATAAATATTTTTTAGCTCAAAGTAACCTCTAATTTATTTTCAACAAATAGAACCAATATTTCCTGTCGCCGCATATTGTGGTGAGAAAACACAAATAATTACAAAAAAATATAAACTTGTGTCATTCCTGTAGAGCTTTTTTTTAACATGAGAATAAAGCAGATTCATTATACATCCTGATTAAACTAAACCGTTTTTTTTATTTTTCGTCTAAAAATTAAAACCAAAAATTAAGCCTCTTAAATTGGGCTAAAAATCTGGCGGTCGAACGTGATTCTGACCAAATCACCTCCTAGCACAACCTTTGGTCTAGTAACAGTACTTCCTTACAAAGTACCCTTCATGGATTATAGTGGTATAGATTTTAAAAGATAAATATTCCTAAATATAAGAAATAGTGGTAATTTTTACGGTATTACAGTAGGTAACAGGTAATGTAACAAAATGTAATATCAGGTTGTGAACAATAAAACTCAGGGATAGTTCCTCAAGCCTACAAGACTGTTCTACCTGGCAAAATGGTTGTCTCTAAGGGGCCGAACCCATACAATTCTTATGATCTTTTTAAATAATGATAATTTTTATGATAACTTTTTGCACCATTCATTTATTTACTTAGGACAGGTAGGGCTTTAGAACAGTTATGTTTCATAAGATCTAATTTAGAAAAACTTTACAATATTAAATAATAATAATCAATTTATATGAATCAGTAACTGTTAAATCCGAGGAAACTAAATTTAAATTATTTCATTCATTTATCCAATTAATTTATGTTAAGCAACTAAAAATATACTTAAAACTATAGGAAGTAGAAGTATATAATATACTTCTTAAACTTTAATAAGTTATATCACGACTAATCAAATAAACAATTTCTTTATTCTATATAGTTTTTAATATGTTTATTATGTATTTAATAAAAATGTGATATACGATTTATTATTGTATATACTATTAATAAACTCTAAATAAGCATTTACTAAATACACTACGGTAGTTTTATTAGATATTTATAAAATAACAAATTAAATTAAATATATAACCTATTCGATTATTTAAGCCAAATTGAACATAAAACTTAAGCTTTATTAAAATGCATTTCAAAATTTTAATTTACTTACTGTCATAAATTTGAGTTAGTAAAAAATAAATAAATAAATTAAATCTGTACCGCAATAGCCCAGGAAGGGTCAGGGTGAAGTAGTTAGGAAATTCCGTTACTAGACCAACGATTGTGCAAGGAGGTGATTTGGCTAGAACAACGCATAACCGGCATATGTTTAGCCAATCAAGGGTTACCTACTTAATGAGGCTTTATGGACCTCGCAGGACTCCTGAACCCACAGGGCTGACTCACGGAGATTTTTTTACCAAATCTACAACTAGTACCATACGCTACAATAAAAAATTATATTTTCTAATAATGAAGGAATTAAATTTAATACTGATAATCAATTTTGTAATAATGATTTCCTAACATATCAATTCTACATTGGAATTTCTAATAATTATTTTATTGAAAAGAATGGCCTTTTTTATTTTTTATTTTTATTACCAAATTGAATTATTAATAATAATAAAATAGAATTAATTCAGGTTATGAATCACTGAGGGTATAAAGTATAAGGAACAAGTTACCACATGATTTCGAGATATATTTAAATATTAATCGAAAAGACTTATGAACTACACATTAAGTACACTTTTTTAAATATAAAATAATAACAAAAGCAGATTCTATATCTATATATATTTCACATTTTTATAACTTTTCAACCTATTCGATTGGCCATTTTCAAACATCTTCACTCCAGTCAACATGTAAAAATATGTTTTCAAACCTATAACTCCCAGAAGTGATGAAATTCTGCCTATCCACTTTTTATTTGCTGAGGTAATTGTTCTAGGAGCCTATTATATAAAAAATACATAATTTGATGTTTAAGAAAAGATTTATTTTTAAGGTATTTAAGAAAAATAACATTCTCTTTAATAATAAAAAGTTGATTCCACTAAAAAAACAAACAATGTACGTAAAGTGGTTTATAATAGAGACAATTTTATTTAAAAATAAATTAAACATGTTTACTAAATGTATAAATGGCATATTTTTTTTGTAATATCTTCCACCCACCTAGTTTCGATTTAACACAAAATTCATTTATAAACGTGATCTTCCAATACAAGCCCTGCTGTGATAAATATGCTGTGACCGATCCCGGAATCCCCAGATCCGAGAACCTGGCGAAGAAATGGTTATTTCGAGGGAAGGCGCCGTAACAGCTCGAGTGCACGTGGCGACGTCACGTTATTGCACCTCACCCTCACATTGCAAGGACCTACCGGCCTCTGCACTGCCAGATTCCCGATCAGTCTTTTCCAAACATTAATTTATTGTAATATCACCATGTCTAAAAGATGATGTTTTATCTCATTATAAACTAATAATAGAACGATAATAACTAATTTCACCATCTGACCTTTATGTTAGGATAGTGTTTTATGATTAGAGAAGAGTGGAAGATTACAAAATACTTTATAAGTGATTAGAACTTGTAAATAAAAAGGTACTCTTCCTATTGTCAATTATTAATTTTACATCATTAATAAACAATTACAACGTTTCAGTTGTTCTTAATTATTATATTTTTCCTAGAGAGTTGCGGGATACTAAATACCCTTATTCAGCTACTAAAATTTAATATATTTTTTTAAATTAATATTTCCAATGTGGCTCTTACCCCTGTAGAACAGATTCCTTATCTTGGACTACACCCTGACAAACGACTGACCTGGAATCCTCTCACAAGACTGAAAAGACAGAAAACTGCACGAAGATTCCGACTATTACAGCACTTGCTAGACAAACGGTCTAACCTTCTAACTCATTACAAAAGACTGATCTACATGATAATAATAAAGCCCATCTGGACATACGAAGTTGAGCTTTGGGGCTCCACTAAACCTTCGAATCCCTCTCGTATCCAATCCTTACAATCCAAAATCCTTCGTAAAACCCTCAATGCTCCTTATTTTGTTACTAATAAAACCATCCATAAAGACCTAAATGTTCCTTATATAACCGATCTAGCCCGAACCCGATATCATTTCTTTCATTATAAACTCCCTAACCACCCAAACCCACTACCTTGCTTCCTCTTCCATCCCTGGGAATCCTCCAAGGGGCATGAAAAGAAGATGTTCTCGTGACCTTATATTGTAAAATGTTTTTAGAGTTTTACTACTGGGTAGTTTCTCTCCATGCTGTATCATATCATTATCATTATGTCATTATGATCAAATTTGTTGTTGTATTTTTTATACAGTTGTATTGATATTTACAAATAAATAGATAAATAAAAAAAATAATAATAATTAATATTTCCAAAATAGCATACAATCAATAAATTTTATTTCTAAATAATGATAGAAAAACAGTCAATTGAACAAAAATTTATTTTAACATTATTTTGTTTACTTACCTAATTTCCCTCAGTACTACAGGATGAAACACATTTTTTTAAATACATAAAAAAAATTAATTTTATTACTCTAACGATTAAGATTTGTCAATGAGTAGAATAGAACGGATCAAAGCTCAAAGTTTAATAGGAGACAGGAATGGGAGTAGAATCAAACATAACAATGCCTAATGATAACGATTATGAACTTAATCCAAAATGTCTTAATTAGTGACTTACACCACTCATTTACAACGATTAATGTATAAGTTATGTGAATATTTTTTCTTCTTTTTCTTTATTATTATTATTAAGTTGCAAGTTGCTTAACCAATATTTCAATTTCTTCCTATAAATTCTTAGCTATACCTAAAGTTTTAGTTATCTAATTATTTATAATATTAGTTAATTAGGCCAGATTTTTTAACTTTTGTTATTCTTAAAAGACCGTCCCAGAATAAAGTTTTTATATTCTATTCTGTTCTATACTGATACTGTATTTGTCCAAAATTGTTAGCCCAACCAACATTATATTTACCGTAATATTCCCATTAGCTCAGCTTCCTCTGTTATTAAAAGTTCTCATTGTATTGTAAAGTTTTCCAGGGGAAGTTTTATCGTATACCCGAGGTTGAGGAGCACGCCCAACTTTTCCGCAACCATACTGGCTACTTTGCAGTTACTTTCTACCGAGAATAACAAGTATTTGGTTAGCGTATCCTTTTCCCCTGTTTTATTAAGTATCAGCAAAAAAGAAAATTTAACAAGACTACTAACACTCCACTGTCCGATGGAAAATTTGTCGTCTATCCAATCAAGTCGACTTTAAATCATTTATAGTTTAAATAAATAAAGATTACATTATGGCCGTATATATATATATAAAGGAATAAAATAATTAAAATAAAATGACCAGAACATAAAACTAGTTTTCGCAATAAAATGGCAAATACTTAAGACTACATTACAAATATGGAGAAAAATATATTTCATAAGCTCTTTATAAAATGTAAAGTCTCAAATAGGCAATATTTTTATTGGCAGAGATAAGAAAATTTTTATCAACAGCTTTAAAACTAATATAAATTTTTTTCCAAATAAATACTAAATTAGAGATAGTATGCCTTCGTAAATTTATGTTTTCATTAATAAAATATATATTTAACTCTGTTAAATTCTATATTAATATGACTCGCATATTAAAAAATGTTTAGGATACACAAGAAGACAACGGTGCAGATTAGATTCCCGCATGAGAACAGGGAGTGCCTACTCTGATAATCTTCAAGGGCTGTACGACTCCGATGCCATCTATAGGACAAAGGATATATTATTAACATTATCTTACCCAAAAATTATCTTTTTTTGGCCTCGTACAAGGGTTTAAGCAAAATTTGTTGATCGGAGCATCTTTGAACAACTCTGATTGAAACATTGGTTAGCAAGATGCCATGTAGGTCGTGCTAAATGTTCTGTGTGGTCAGCTTAGCTCAAAAACGAAAAGATGTTGGATTCCAACATAGGGTATTACTGCAATGTTTACTTACCGAAATCGCTAAAATATATTTTATCATCGATTTTACATTTTTGTTCCATTTTTCAAAAAAGGGTACTTAAAATTTTCATTTAACTCTTTAAACCGATAAGTATGCACTAAGATTAGCTAAGTGTTATCCTCATGGAAATAGTTTGACAGAGCTTAATTCCGAATTTTCAAAGTACCATTCTCTAAAGAAGATTTAATTTTGTTTCAATTTGAAATAACGCACCATCTCTTATTGTTAATAATAATGAAGCATAGATAATTATCCAAATAATTATGAAAAGATTTCGATAAAAGTAGAGATGTTTGTTCCAGTTTGAAAACAAATTTTCCGAAAAAAGAGTAGTAATATACACCGTTGGAAAGCCAAATAGTTTAGAATATTAACATCTAACATATACCACCACAGAAAGCAATCGAGAATAATGAAAAACTCATAATTAAACATAGTTTGAATGTTTTCGCTTTTACCCGGTAATTATGATAATAGTGAGTTTTTACTGTCATATAGGAAAGAATTTTTTTCAGCTTAAAAAAAAAATATGGTTTCTGAAAATTACTTAATATGTATATCACACTATTTTTTTTTTATTGTAAGGCTGATGCAAGTTTCCAATTTCATTATTCACATCGTGATTTCAGTAAAGAATTCAGCCGTAAACTTCACCAGAGGGTCTATGGTACAGAGCCAACCCTTATCCTGGCAAAAAGTAAGCCTACATCATAAATTATTTCGTATTAATTAGCCTCTAAAGCAGGCAAAGTTTAACCAAATATTACTTTCAAGTTTATTTAGGGCAAGTTCGTTACTCAATATGAGCATGAAGAAACATGAAATATTAATATCACTCAACTTGAGCCACATTTTACCCATTTATTTTTCATCCATTGGAATACTATTTTTTCATTAAAAAAATTATAGTGAAGACCAAAACAATTTAGGTAACTAAGATAAAATAATTAATTTATTTATCTTTTTTTATGTATAGTATTATATTCTTGCATATACATTCAGACATTAGTAATAGAGCTAATATAGCTAGTAATAGAGTTAACAGATTCACATCATATTTGAATGCAAAAGTTTTTTTAAGAAATCTATACTTATAAAACACATAAACCCCCCTCGAACAGTTTTGTACTCAGCTATCCACTTTATGAGGCTGGATGGACCCCACTGGCCTCCCGAACAGACCAGGTTGACTCAGGGCTACAGTAACAGAATTAATAATTATCTATCATAGCCGGATTCGAACCCGGGGTCGATCTATCATAATATTGGAATACCTAAAACAAAGTTCGTATATCTTTTAGACTTTATAGCATTATCAGGACAGGAGATGTACTCGTAGGTTTTTTGATGGAACTGACTCCTGAAAGGACGGGTTTTGACATGTTTGTTCCTTTTTAATATCTTTCTGGAATAATAAAAGTCTAGAAAAATCGAAGCGCAAAAAAATTATTTTTTCGGCCGCCATCTTAATTTTTATTTTCAAAATCATTAACACAATCTTGTGTCGTGATTAAATCTTAATAAATTTAAAGAAAACTCTGAATAATATTATATTGGTTTTAAAACAATATATAAGAAATAAGACCTGAAAAAAAGTTGTAGAAGATTTCGGAAATTTCAGTTAGACACATTTAATTTTTCCCGCCATCTTTCGGCATCACGGCGGATTCATATGCACCAAATTGGTTAAAATCTAGTATATATGAAATTTTTCAGATTGTGAAAATTGAATTTTTATATATTTTCTTGCGTACTTTAATAACCAAGAACATTCCTACGAAACATAAGTTGGGTCCTGAAATCTAAAGCCAAGGAACCGTTTGTAGATTGCTCATGCGAATTAGGCGCGGTTCAAACCTCATTCTAAGACCTCTACAACGTTGGTTGCCATGAGATGCTCAGCCAATTTTTATATTTAATGGTTCAAAATGTTTAATTAGATAGTATGAATGTTTAGACAAAAAGTCGTCCTTAAGATCCTGAAAATGATTATTTAAAATATTTTCAGTCAGTCTGTTCGTGCTTAAATAACAATATTTTGAACTAAAGACTTAACCATAGATTTCATTGCTCAAATTACACAGTTATAATATATAGGGAATGTTGAGAACAAATCGTGGTCAAAATATTGAAAAAATATGTTTATTATCTTCGCTTCTGAGATGCATGTTGTTTTAAAAAAAAAAAGAAAAAAAAAAATATATCCAATTCTATCTATGCTCTAATTATTCAAACAGCGGTTTGCACATAAATCGGTTGATCCACAAAAAAAGCAATGAAATTTCAGTGGGTACAATTCAGGGTTAACATAAGTTTACAGATAGCTGAATTATAATTGTAAAAGTGATTTGATACATTCCAATAGAGCAACGTAATTACTTATTATGTAAACTGTTACTTAAACACAGCCATTATAAAGTACGCAGTTTGTGTGTTGAACAGATTTTTTTCATATTATATTGTTTATGCGAATGAGCATGATAATGATGACATTTTTCAAATGAATAAAAGAGAAGAAGGAAACATAAAATGCAAGAGTTCACGAAAGTGTAAACCAATATATTCTAAAAATAAAATTTAATTTAATCATTGACGATTAACCATTAAAAATCACATAACAACACTTAAAACTTAACGTGGTATGTACACGTTTGTGTGTGTGTGATAGAGTCGTTTAACTCCTATTTCCTATTCTTGTTAGTAATGCTGTATTACATCATATCAAAGCTTAAGGTATATTACCTCTTTAGTCCATTAAATTTAAAGCAAACTTCCCATTCATTACAAAAAATTAGTATACACTACAATAATCAGACCAATTTGGATATATGGAATTGAGCTCTGGGGCTCCACCAAACCATCAAATTCTTCCCGCATCCAATCGTTACAATCCAAAATCCTACGTAAAATCCTTGATGCTCTTTATTACGTCACAAATAAACTCATTCATAAAGACCTTAACATCCCATTCGTTGCAGATTTGACCCAAAACAGATATGCGTCTTTTTATTCCAAACTCCTTAACCATCCTAACACATTAATTCTTAATCTTTCATCCTTAACAATCCCTGATAATCCTCCGAGGCGTCTGAAAAGAAGATGGCCACGGGACCTTCTAGTTTAAATTAATGTTTGAAGTACCACCAATGGTTGGTTCCTTCCCAAGATTTTCAAGTGTATATGAAACATACTACATATTTACCTGTTGTATTATTTTGTACCGTTGTAAATTACTAAATAAAAAAAAAAAAATTAAAGCCATACGATTTTCATAGTTTGAAAATCAACACAATGCTCCTTTGCTTGAATAATGACACATCTAACACAATTTTTTTTTAATTTTGCGTTTGAGTTATTCCATAGGTTGCCAGGTAGACTGGAGTTAATTTGTAATAACTTTAACTAGCTTCAGTAAAAAAGTTAGTTCAGTTCACGCTTCTATTTTTGGAGTACTTTTAATTATAAATAAGAATAAGAATAATTCTGTTTGGAAAGCAAGTAAAGAGGATACATCATTCCAAAGATTTTTAGTTTTATAGGATACCTATGTCATTTTTTTCTATCACGGGATTCAAAAATTCTTTCTAGATATCTCTAGAATGCTGTACGGATTTTTTTATCAAGTTTTATAAAGATTAGTTCGGACATTCCAGGCATTACAGCTAAAGTGAAAATGTTTCAAAATAACTTGTCTCCAAAGATATTTTTTATAAAAGTTAAAAAATAAAATAAAATATTAAGTAAATCCATACCAAAATAATTCGATCATTAATTTTATTGTAAATAAAACCATTTAGAAATATAATTTTATAATTAGTATATTACTGAACTAAACACTTCCAAATTAATACAAAAATTTTTAAAAGCCTTCTTTAGTATATCTCAGTATAAAATCAATTCCATTGAATTTAGAAATTTCTATTTTTTCGTGCATTATAACTATTTAAATCTTGAAAGCATAACGTCATTTTCAAAATCCATAATTCGCAACATACCGGTTATATTACAAATGGTTACGCTCCTTTGGGAAAGTAGCACTTCATGAGAGCTGTGCCTAATGCTTGGCGAGGGATCCATATGGCCCTGGATCGTAGTGGGCGGAGATGCAGATGGAGTGGGAGGCGACCTTTGCCCTTTGCACCTTTCATTCACCTCTGCCCCTTGCATTTATCAATCATCAAGCCCCTTACGGCTCTGTTTCTTGCAACACTATTGTTCTCTTGCAATGGATCATGAATAGTCCCAAATTATGCCAGTCCTATACTCTCAGCTACCTTCAAAGTTTCTCAACGCTACATTCCCATGAATGAACTTTTAAAAGTATATCTTATTCATAAAAGTAATTTATGCGTAAAAAGATAAGATTTTTCTTTCTTATAAAAAAAGGGTGTGCGTATCACACAACTTTTTTCTACGACCCTGAAAGGCGAAAATTGTAAGCAATAAATTTCTATTTTTTTTGCATTCTAGTTCTGTTGCATTAAAAATTCGTTTCTTATTCTATTTCTGTTGCAATAAAAAATCGAATATTAGGGCCTCTTGAGGTGCGAATAATGAATATTGACTTTAGCAGTTCAACAAAATATAACTAAGCCTTATGTACACTTGTGAATGCGATCAAGAGAGATCAAACACCGGTTTATCAGTCTCTAGACTGCTGTATCTATTTCTCTATTTTTTTTCTTTTAGTTAGTTATCAAATTCTGCCATAATTCGTGTTTTAACATTTATATTATTGTTAAGAATGCGAAATATTAATTATTTAAAAAAAAATTATAATGGTAGAATTGCGGCAGATTTTTTGAAAATTCGTCATTTAAGACTAGTTAAAGTATTTCAATGAGCATGAGACCCTGCTGATAAAAAAGATCATTTAGTTGTATATTAGTATAACTAGAGTTATCAAAATCGCCCGAGCCATTTTTGAGAAAAAAAAAATAAAGTGTAAAATCGATAACATTTTTTTTAATAATTTATTTATTGTTATTTACAACTTAAAAATATATACAAAGTAAATTTGCTGTTAGTGATAAAATACTTGATACAAACATGCGGTGAATCTACCCATTGATAACCTTTCTAGAGGAGAATATCTCGAGGCCATCTTCTTTTCAGACTTCTCTTCTTTTCAGATAGGCCTATGAGGATTATTAGATAATGAACGAAAAGCCAGGATAGAAGGAAGTGGGTTTGCGTGGTTGGAAAGTGTATCATGGTTAGGAAGCTTATAATGGAAGGACTGGTATCTGATTCTGGCCAAATCGCCAACACATGGAACATTAAGGTCCTGATTGATGACTTGATTTGTTACAAGGTGAGCATTAAGGATTTCGGACTGTAAGGATTGGATTCGGGAGGAATTCGATGGTTTAGTGGAGCCCCAAAGCCCAACTCCGTATGTCCAGATAGGCATTTTTACAGTCATGTAGATCAGTCTTTTGTAATGGATTGGAAGTTTAGACCGTTTGTCTAGTAAGTGATGTTGAAGTTGGAATTGACGAGCAGTTTCCTGTCTTATTAGTCTTGAATGAGAATTCCATGTCAGTCCTTTGTCCATATGTAATTTATAACATAAAGTGATACTTCAGGTTGGTCGCTTTTGACGAAAAAGGTGTTATAATATTGCAGTCATACACCAGCCTAAATTATGTAATTTTAATTTTGTACGTCTTTTAGTTTTTGAGCTACGCTGTTTACTCACACACATAATTAGTTTTTTGGATGCAAAATGTTTATTTCAGTCAAAAACAATCTGTCGAAAGTTTTCGCGATCACAATATTTCCACTAACTAATTATAAGCGGAAGTAATATTAAAAAAAACTAATAAAATAAAATCTCATAGAGATTCTTTTTTTGCATAACTGATCAACTCACTAATCAACTGATTAAGGCTATCAAACTCAGTCTATTAGAGAGTAGACTAAATAAAATAAATGACCTAAAAGTATGTTTACACGGTGCAAGAAGTCTTCTAGGAGTATTACCTTACCACTTACGTCTTCCACTTCCAACGTCTGGTCGTACAAGTATACATACAATCACCCGAAAACTAATCGCAAATGTAAGTTTAGTTTGGCAGAAACTTAAAAACTGATTAAATTATATCAAGTTCCTTTTTAGCCTTATGTGAAGGTGCGACTGTCCAGAGTATGAGGGGAATGTAAGAGTTAATTAAGGCCAAGTTGAAGTGCATTCTAACGGGCCTATTAATTTGTTATTATTTACTCAATTAAAAATTGGCCTGTCCACAACCTGTCATTTTTTAACTCACTTCTAATAGTTTCGATACCAAAATGTTTTTATAAAAGAGTAATTAATAACTGAAATCGAAGAACAAATTTTAAATATTCACTTTTTATTTAATGTTTTCATAATTTATTCTACTTAATTGACAACGCTAGGAGAAATTGAAATTGATAAAAAATACATTTTGTTGCTTAATATAATGTTCAGGTCAAATGTTCAGGACGTA
>NW_027105702.1:223812-241463 GCF_000696795.3 Halyomorpha halys | reverse complement strand
CGTATATATATACTTTTTTGGTCGTCCTGAACATTTGACTGGTTAGAATATATTAGCATATAAAAAAGGAAATAGTTCTGTAAATAAACTCTGATGCTCCTGGATGGTAATACAAAGATAACTAAATAAAAATAAAAATGCGAAACAATTATTGTATAGGATGAAAAAAAACATCGAATTTCATAGAGCGAACTGAAAGGAATCAATTATGCATAAAAACGTACGCTCATTGTAGCCCTCGGGTATCAGATGCAATCAATTAACATCCGCCCACACGCGTTAGGTGGCCGGCCAATACGCCTCCTACACCCCGTTCGCCATTTGTTTAAAAAACACTCTTCCAATGTGATATTCACAATATTCCCTTTTTGCTTATTTAAAAGTAAAATAAATTTCATCCTCAATTTTCACTAACACCTTTTTCTTCTTGTTCTGCAAACCCCGAAAAAAATTGTATACTTAATCGTTTAGGTAAGATGTACCTGTTTGCCAAAATAATATAAAAAATTTAATATTTAGGTTATTTTTCTTTTTACTACCTATCTAGTCACGTTTAGGTGGTGATTCTACAGGTCACCAACCTATTCTAACCTGATTAGAAGGGTCTACTATTTATTCCGTGGAGCCTCCGAAAAATAAAACGCTACAATGGTTCCAATCAGGCCTGAAAAGGGAGGTTGACTTTTATTTTGTGGCGGTCCCTCGGAATAAAAACCTTGACCTTCCCACTACAGTTAAAATAGGGTGATTTTTAACTTTTAGATGACCACCGAATGTCCGAAATTACCGGGCTGAGGGTCACAAAAAAAGTCTACAATGGCTTCAGATATCATGGTTGATGTAATTGTTGTTTAAATTAGTATTTTTAATCTTATTTTAATTTATTATGAAGGTTTTTACTTCTTATTTTTCTGTTTTCACACAATAAAAATTAATAGAGAAATCCCTTATGACATTGAGAGATCAACGGAGTACTGTATTTTTTTTCGTCAGTATTGGATCAACGTTCCATTGGTGACTGACTTCACACTTATTACCAAAAATGTAATCTTTTAGTCTGGGAAAAAATCAGACAAGACGAAAATTGAATAAAAATAAAGAAATATTTGTAAAGCGTTTAAATGAAAAGCCTTTGAAAGATTTTCCTTAGTAAATTTTAAACAAAATACTATAGTTGAATTTAACTGTTAAATTTCGAAAATTTCACTTATAAGTTGAAACTTGTCAAAAAAACAATTACGGTGAACAAGAGAGGTAGTGTTATATTTTCAAAAATATAAACATATAATATGTATTTCTGTTGATATGATCGATCCAATGCGCAGAGTAATCAAGAAATCAACCTTGAAGAAATCAACCGACCAAAGTTCATTAGTTCATGTATTGCCAATTGAAAGTAAGAACTAAAAGGAGATGGTCAGGTTAGTGGTCAAGGGAAACAAAAAGTAGTATTCAACTATTTATTAATGGACATATGTAATCTATACAAAAGACATCTGTCTTTTTATACATTTAACTTTATATTTACTTTATTTACATGTCACTTTTATAATCCTATAGAAGCTTTACCGACTCTGTATCTTTTAATCATAGCCCTGATGAACACGTAATAAGTAGTGTAAATCAAAACATTGTCTATTAATAAATAATTGAAAAGTAATATTGGTATTTCTTCGTCTTGACCCAAACCATCTCCTTTTAATTCACAAACGATCGATCATCTATATAAAATTTGAAAGTAAATATTGTTATTCTATTACTAATAGCTTTATTCAAAAAATCATTTACTTTTGTAGAATGAATATCAATATGTATATACTTCCCCCATGGGGTAAGGAACAAAACAAACGGAAGATGGCAAGAAGATCCCACTTCCCACTACAAGGGAAGCAGTGAATGAGACCCCCACTCCCAGATGGAGAATGAAATCGACCAGTTCCCCCACCACTGCTCCACCCCCCCCCCTATCCCCACTCCTACAATACAGTAATCCTAAATGTAAATAGCCCAGGGCTAATTGTTGCCTACGGCTTTTGTCTCGCGGCTTCTACCATCTGGACCCAATCTCTTTATCTATTGTTTCATAATATTTATAATGGACAAGTTTTTTTGTACTATTCATTATGTTGATATGATATGCCATTACTACATTTCAACTCATAATTATATTTGTAATTTTTTATTCAACATTTGATATGTACTCCAGCTACATCGGCTGTAATTATATTACAGAATAGTAACATATTCAAACCATAGTGTGAAAAGTCGATTTCCACGCTCGGATTCGAACCAGTGTACAGACACTCCAAGAGCCCAAGAGGAGAAAAGTTATTTTACCTGTTTTTTATTACATCAATGCAAAATATATACCGTTCAGAGTCAAAATTGATGACGAATGAAAAATGGCAGGTGTTACGAAAAATTCATTAATTCCTAGAAAACAGTTTAATTTTCATCTAAATCACACACTGGATACAGTAAATGTTATTAAAAATTTAATTTTTTCAAGAAAAACATATATACATTTTTCATTCGGAGCACCATAACCTTAAAAACGAAAAATTCATTTTTGATTCATTTAAGTTACAAAAAAATGCCGTTAGAAAATCGTTCAATTTTCACCGAAACCATACACAGGGTAAATTAAATGTTATTAAAAAGTTTATTTGTTCTAGAGAAACATTAAATGTTTGGTCATTTTTCATTCGGAGCTCTATATCCTTAAAATTACCTTAAAAAAAATTACTAAATTTAAAGTAGGGTAAATTTTCTTTTAAAAATGAGCTTTAATAGAGCTGCTTACAATCTCTGGTTCCCGAAATACAGTTTTTCCCACAAAATAAAACATTTTTTCTCAAAAACAGGGCTATTACAGTACTTTGGAGTTTCAAAGAATAACGGCCTCAAGGTTGAAATTTTTGAAAAAGAACTGATGTAGAGATTTTGAAGGGTGTCTGTTGATTCTGTTCGCTTTTTTAATTAAGGACTCTCAAACATTCCGAAAGACTATATTCAAATCCTCTTGAGCTTTTCTACGGTTCCTCTCTATTTTTCCTGAGAATGCCCCTTGCGGGGATTATAATTGTTTTTAAAATATTACTTCCTCAAATATTAATAACTCCATAGGTTGAATGTAGTTACAGAGATTTAAGGGACTTACATCATTACTTACCCTGACAAGGTGTTCATTTTAAAGACTTTGTTATGAATTTTCATATCCGAAAATCTATTTAAGAGCGAGTACTTCAATTTTTACTATTAACTATTTTTGTTCCTTTTGACCGCACCCATCTAAATATTTCGAAAAATACGGTCAATCTTTTATTTATTCAATCATTCAGTCAATCTGAATATAAAAAATACGGTCAATCTTTTATATGTACAATTTTTAAAATTGTTTAAGTTGACGACTTATCATTTTTTATAGATGTAGAAAATTTCTCATTATTTAATGCCATACATTATAATTAAATTATTATGACTAAGTCTTATTGCCAAAATTAAATTAAATATTCTGTTTTAAAGGAACATAATAACACGAGTGTGTTTTTGTTACAAACAAAAATGTATTGGACCAATAGGAGATATCTTTTCTGTTGTGTGAGGCGCTCAACTCCAACTTCAACAATGTTTTTTTGTTTGTTTTGTTTTTTTGTTAAACCCAACAAAGGCGAGTAGCGTTGTGACGAAAGCTATCAGCAGGCGAAAACGGATTGTATTTTTTTCAATCTGTTTTTTTCAATTGGAGAGCAGGACACTCCGTTATCACTCCACGCTGGGCCCTACACCAGCCTGACCTTTATATTCAATTTCTTAGTGACACAAACTATTTTTTTTTTTCAATTTTCTTTTACTATTGCAAAAATGAATATGATTTCTCAACATTTTTTTATCTTTAAGGTTTTTTTTTCATAACGTTGTATGCTTATAAGATGAAAAAAAAAAGAAAAGGAAAATTATTGATAATTCTAAATTTGTACTTATTAATTCGTATGAATTAATCTTGAAATATTTAAAAGAAAGAAGGAAAGGAAAAACAATTAACAAAACTCTTGACAATTATTGCAACCACAATAAAATGTTTAGCTTTTTATTCATTTCCTTCTTTTTTATAATGCAAAAAATATCATCCACATATTCACACAACATTTTCTTTTTTATTCCAGATGTTTCAACTGCATTATTTATTAAGTTAAATACTACACCGTATAAATTCCTCCCATTGACAAACCAAATAATTGCCAAAACACTGCTCGATTTTTTTTTTTTTTTTCATCAATGATTTTATTTACTGATTTTATACATTTTTATTTTCTAACACTTCTTGAATTTAATTAATTAATTAATATCTCTTTGTCTCTGTGGACATTTTTAAAAGTATATTTTCAATGTTTTTTTTTAATTAGTAAATTTACCCATTATCATTATTACATATTAAACGGTATTTGTGGATTATGAACTTATCAAAATAAAAACTGGAACTCTATACTAAATTTTGTGATATTAATTACCAAGTATATTTTTTTAAATATAAATCGACTCAGGTATAATTTCCTGTAAATTCAGTGTTTTAAACTTAGATATATTAAATGATTAAAAGTTATTATATCTTGGTTTTTATTATTATAATTTCCTTGAGTAGCGTTTTTTATTTTTTTTAAATCTTCATAACACCATATCACATCCATAATTTTATCAAACTCTGTCCACTATTTTACTTACGAGTTTGCATACATATTTTACACGACCTATATTTTTCAAACGACGATTTTTTTCAAAGTTAGGGTTGGAAAAAAATGGCCTGATTTTAAATATATCATAGCTTCTACATTAATGGAATTCTACTATAAAAAAAACTACCTATCATATTGACATTCTCCTTTCCAACTCAGTCAACTCCCTAACTGAACTCTATAAAAAATTAACTAAAAATAACGATATGGAAAATTATTAAAATATAAACGAATGTCTAAAAGGTAGGTATAATAAGGTCACATGTTGCACCACCCTTAGTTTCATTTTTAGTTTTTTTAATCAATAGTCCATTAGTATGATTATTCCTAGTCAAAAATATAGACTAATAAGTAGCTAATTTATACATGAGCGTTTTATTTATTATTTTTAACCCTCCAGTGAATTTGTAAGGCAAGTATCTGAGATATTTCTAGAAAAACAAGTATAAGATTTTTTTTTATATTTTTCAAATTTTCCTCAAAGAAGGATATAAAATAACGGTATCTTATATTGGGACCAATTTACAACATTTCCCAGCACGCAGAATTAAAAAAATGTAAACATTTTATTATATTTAGGATTTTTGATGCATATATCCTTTTATAAGCATATAATATAATTATACTTAATAAAATATGTAGTCATAAAATACTTTAATATGTCCATAAAGCAAGGATTTGAACTCAACTGTAACGGCATACCGCAGCCAAGAATGTTGTGGGAACTGAGTTGGCCTCAATTCTCCCTAGCTGGTCATTTAATTCTAATTTCAAGAGGTATAACCTTAGAATATTATCACTACAGAAAAAGATTTATCGTTTCAATTTAAATTATTTGTATCATTTTTTAGGGATAGAATTTTAAAACAGAAGCCAATATTAATGGGCGTCTGATAGATTTTTGTGTTAAATATATTTGTTTATTTTTAGAAGGATAATTTGTAAAACACCCGTCAGAATTTGTAATATAATTTTTTTCTGCATTCAATTAGAGACAAATAATAATAATAGCACAATTTATATATATTTTTCATTTACTGTTATAAATAAATAAACTCCAAACACGATGTCTTGTAATATTGCATCAAAAATATAACAACAGATAATTATTTATTCTGTAACTACGACGGTGAGTCAACCCTATGGGGTATAGAGCCCTTTGGGATCCACCAAGCCTCTATAAAGTAATTATCCTTAATTAGGGCAAACACTTGGCGGTTGAGGATGGCCCCAACTAATTCACCTCTTTGCACAACCAGATACGTAGTTATAATACTTCCTTACAAAGTACTGCACCCCCTAACCCTTCATGGGTTTTAACAGTACAGGTTTATTTTATTATAACAACAACGATATTTTTTTTTAATTTGAATTTTTATCTATTGTTATCAATTGAAGTGAAAATGAGTGTATTTGATGTGATACCTATACAAATGGCATGAGGAAGTGCCCACCGGTGCCGTTCTCCAAGCATTATATCAAATTAGTTAGACCAGGTGGTCTCTCAACCAGCTCTTGTTCAGTCTTCAAAGGACGTTACCGGCTAGGAATTTTGCAACCATCCCATTTTTTGAGATTATTAGGATGTCCTTATAGTTTATCATCCTCACTAGTGGGCAAGTGAAAGACAGCATGTAAAGTTATGTTGTTGACGTACATGGGTGTTTAGTTGTCCTCAAGCTTTTCTTTCTTTTTTTTTTTTTTGTAAAATGTTTTGTTATCAAAGCCTATATAGCTGTCTCTAATATGCTCAGCTCGAAATTGATGTCAGTAAGAAAGAGTAAGTATTCAATTTTTTATTTTGAATGTTTGGAAAGGAATGAAAAAAAGAATTATTGGTCCTTTGATTGGGGATTTGTCTGTTTTCTTTATATTTAAATGTATCAGCCCAAAGTACATCTATTTGTGAATTATCAAGGAAAACTAGAGAGCATGTTTCCCTCGATAAGTAAAGGCGATGTGTTGTGATTTAGTCGGGATTCACAATTTAAACCAGTCATGTATTTTTAGTACATACTTTTTTTAGGGTATTTGAGGCGTACGTTGAATATGTATATTTTGCTTGGATTGCTGTATTATCTGCATAATAAAATGATTTAGTTAAAAAATTATCTTAAGATTGCAGACAACCACTTAAAGCCAACCATTTTGCCTAAAAGAACTGTCGGGTGGTTTCGCAGTGAGTTCTATCGACCTTAAAATCTATATAGGTATCTTAACGTTTTATAATTCAGCACATTTGCGTTGAAATAATAAGTTTAATTTGGTTTAGTAGTTTTCAGGCCAAGTATGTGTACATATTTTTTTTCTTTTAGTTTCAGCTGAACTAGGGAGCGCAGTGAGTAAGGAATCTTATAAGAAACCGTGCCTGTATTCAAGTCCGGCTCTGGTAGATAATTATTGTTCTGATATATCAGTTGTAAAGTGGTTACTCTTAATTAGGGAAATAACCTATTGATGGTCCTGACAAAATCATCTCCTAGCACAACTGTTGGTCCTCAACAAACACTAAATCCCATACCCTTAATGGGTTAAACTAGATCACTTTTTTAAACTTTATTTGAGCAAAATATAGTTTTAAAAAATATGAAATAAAATATCTCCTAATGGTCAATATAATCGTGGATAAATATTATTTTCTTATTAAGCTAACACTTTATTCTAAAAATATTCCATATTATTAAGAATACAATGTTTTCTTTTCTTCACGAGTGTAATATAGTGAGTAAATAATTTATTGAGGAAGCATTTATAATACAAAAAAGGCAGTTTAATAGTCTCTTGACAAATATTTGTTTTAGAACTTTTCCTGGAAAAATGCCCGATTCAACTGGTGATTGTTGCTCCGTTTAATTTCGTGAAATAAAAATTCTTCAGCGGCCATAAATAAATGCTCAGGCATTTTATAAATGGAAAGTTCTTTCTTCTCTAAATAAATAAGTTTAAAAATAAATCAATCTGCCTAGGAACCTTATTTTATGGATTATAAATTAAACTAGGGAAAAAAAGGCAAAATAACTAAATGCTTGCCTATGAAAATCTGAATGTGATAGTATTAATCAATATTTTCAGAAAAGAATAGTTATTTGTTATTAAATAGAAACTCCATTCAAGTAAACGAAGAAATATCTTACAAGAAATTGTTAATGAAACCTTTTAATTATTAACTAAATTATTAAAGACCTAAATTTAATTCCTAATTGTAACAAATAAATTTCAGTGTCAACCATGTAAAATATATTTTCCCTTCTTTAACATAATAATACCCAGTGTACTTTTGTATTTTTTTTTTTGAATAATGAACATCAATAATCTCCGAAGAAAAAAAATTAACTTCTACTCCTGAAATATGTAAAGTTCTAAATTACATAAAATAAAAATTGTAGTATATCATCCCCAATTGTTTTCAAAATGCCATACGATCAGAGGTTTTATGTTTCAACATTTTATAAAAGATATATAATAAATATAAAGTGATTTGGATTCTTTATAAAAAATACTATAAAAAAATTTTTATTTCAGACTTTATGGATTATGTAGTATTTATGATATAACTACTCAATCAAGCTTATCATCAACGAACTATTTTAGAAATACATTCACTCACGTATGTTTGTTTGAAATTTTCTTTATTTATTTATAATAAAATGTTTCGTTCCACTTTTAAGGCAATAAATTCCTGGAAATAAAAATCTATTAAATTACCGGTATCATACTAAATATTTTTTTCAATTTCGCCTTCGCATTTTTAAGAGTAAAGAGAAAAATCTAACGATCGGTACGTGATTCTGAACTCACTCCCTCCTTCGAGACCATAATCGTAAGTCATGAAACAGAACGATCCAATATGAACACTTCGTCTCTATCACGCTCCTACAAACCAGAATTTTAAAGCTAGTTGTAATATATACTCAACTTAGTTTATTTTAAATGAATATTTTTTTTTTACTATAAACTAATAATAAATAATTATCTAACCGAACATTAAATAAAGATCTATGAACATTAAATAATGAAACATGGTAAAACGTGATGGTAAATCAAGATAATTATTCAGTTAAGGATCGTAAGAGTTGGGCCAAGTTAAATGTATTAAAAAAAAACTGTAAATCATTATAAAATAGTTTATTATTTGAATTATTTATTTTATTATATTAGTATAATTATACCAGTTGATTAGAAAGGTTCATTATTGAAAATAATAAACCAAAATCAAGTAAAAATATGACAATTAACAGTGCGGGTTGTTAGCAATAAAATTATAACAATACAAAAATTAGCCATATTACTTAGGAAGGCCAATATTTCACGCTTTAATATTTTTGAAATATACGTGGATATATCAACAACTCTGGGACGAAAATTATCATTTCAATTTCAAAAGTGACAAAATTTATTAACAAAATATAAAATCGAATAAAAAAAAATCAAATACTCATTAAATAGAGCGTTTATGACCAATGAATTTTTACACCATTAAACAAAAGCGAACAAACTAAAACTAAGTCAAATTAACTGTCTGTTTGCTAGTTTTTCTTTACAATTTGTATTATTTTGAAAAAGTGATAAGGATTTTCCCTATCTTCGTAAATGGACGTAGCATCTGGTAACATGTAATTGACCGCCAATTATAAACGAAAAGGCAACTGGCAATAAAGATTTTTATGATTAATTTCAAGTGACTTGTAACTTAGTTATCAAATCTCAACAAAAATGGCCCAGTTGTTTCGGAGAAATTTTCGAACGGCTTGCCAGAGATTTTTGATTATTCGATTTTTGGATTGGAAAATACTTGATAAGTAAAACCTCAAAGGTTGAGTGGGCGCTAATTTCTTTTTTCTTAGTTTTTTATTAAGGTTCATTATTGAAAAAAATAAAAATATTGTTTCTTTTTTAGTTATTGCATGACGCATTCCTGACAAGAGAATAATTTTCATCTATTAATCAGTCAACATAATAACTATCACCTTATTATTTTAATTTGAAGAGTTCTGTTGTGTATATTTTTTTTTTGTGATAAGCCTGAAAGATTAATAAAGTTTAAACAAAATATATGCGTATTTAACCTTTAAATTAAAATATGAAAAGTATGTTTGTTCACTTACATGACATGTAAAGGCTGTTCCTAAATATAAATATCAAGATTCTTTCCCTCTACTCACCTGTAACAATAAAAATGATTATTATATTTCCATTGATTGAAATTCACAACTGTATTACAACATAAAGGAAAGTGGAAAACATCTGATAGCAAATTAATAAAGATCAACCATAAACAAGAGAAACTAAATTAGACAATAAACAAATACAGATAATTTAAATTATACAGCATTAGAAATGCTTATTATTCTTTATATCATTTTGAATTAATGTTAACTAGTTTCTTAGTCCTGAAAACATTTTTGTTTCGAAATTTACTTATAAATAGAAAATAAAATTTACAAACCTTAGATGTTTCGAATGATAAGTTCTAATTTTTTTTTTTTCATTTGAGAATAAAATTTATGTTTTTGGCATTTTTCAAATTTAATTACTTTGATTTATTTTACTTTTATCAATGCTTCTAATGTCCTATTTATCTCATCTTTTATATTTTTTATCATGAAAACCAATTAAAATATTTCGAACTCCTATGAAAAAACAAAAACAATTAAGTTTTAAAATGATATTGAAATGGTTCACCAAAGTATTTAAAGAATTTAAATTGGCATAAACAATTCTACAACATTGATTATAAAATGTTTTCTAATGTTATACTATCTATTTATTTATATAATACCATAATATTTTTGAAAACATCGTTTATAAAATAAGCAAATAATTTTCTTAGGAATAAAGTTCAATAGGTATTCAAAATGGTAGCAATATTTAAGTTTTCATTAATCTGTAAGTGGTCGAAAACTTTGGATTGAAAAATTCTGCAGAATATTTATATTGTTTTAATTATTATAATACCAACATACTAAAATTAAGAAGTGCCACTATAGAACTAATAACAAAGAATTTAAATTAAATTGATAAGTCTAGACTAATATATACAGGGACTTCCAGTCTGACTTAAACAAAACTGTTCACGTTATATAGATCGTTTATAACGATTATAAGTGATGCATTCCTAGCTAAAAAAAAATTGGTTTAAGAGAGCCACGTTAAAACAAAGGTGCGGCTGCTATTCGTATTTTAGTTCACTTTCGACTATGTCATCAAGCTAAAATTTGATACCAATATGAGAATATGATGATATCATTTAAATGGTCTGATAATGAATTAGCAATTGATGATCTGCACATACGTTTCGAAATACCCTAGGAGTGTATCAGCTTATATTTATAGCAGGTAGAGTCATCAGTCCTATAGGACGACCTGGCTGATTTTGACCTAAATCGGCACAAATCTATAAGCCATTTTACAATGTACTTATGATTCTCTTTAGGACTTACCAAGGTGAAAAGACTTAAGGATTTTCGATAATTGACAGAAAATTCTGTGTATGTCTTGAAAACTAAAATAAATGTTATCAAACACTACATTTATTTGATAAAAAATACAACTAAAATTAGTGGTATAACATGGATTCATGCTTTAGACTACTAGTTTTTTTCTGGTGATGTTTGCCAAGTTATCTACAGGTGGCCGACTAATTCTAACCATAGTGGGGGATCAAGTTTTTCATTTTGTGGGACCGCTACTTAATGAAAAATGTCAACGGTCCAGGCCGGATTATTATAGTCCTCAGAACGATAGAACCATCTGAGCCACGGGACGGCCCCTTATTTTTAAGTACGGCTCTATAGAGCAACACGGCTGATTTTTATTACAAAAAAAAAAGCAGTTTATATTCTCTGAAATAATAATTGTTTTAATATTTTTAAGCATAAGTCTATTGACGAATGACTGAAAAGTGAAATAAGTTATTCTCAAATATTTTACATACTTTAAATTTAGCAATTAATAATGCTAATAAAAGGCTGATAAGTTTTAATCATGAAACCGTGACACTAATGAGGATAGTGTTTTAAATAGTTTAAGGTTTTTTAAAAAAAAAAAGTATAATTGACTAACAAATGGACTTGGGCATGATAGCTTGTAAAGGATGATTTTAATTAATAATAATACCAACTTCAATGATCCAAATTTTTCGAAAATTTTTTATTTTAAAAATATCACAATCTCAATACAACACTATCCTTCAAAAAATGTTTTTCTTTTCTATTAACCACGTCAATAATAAAAAAAATAAAATAAAATAAGTTTTATTGTTTTGTTTTTTTAAAAAGAAAACATTTTTGAAAAATAGTTTTCAATAGAGATTGGGCATTGGGTGGTTCATATATGACAAGGGTAATTAGCCTACAAAACCAAGAAAATTTAAATAAATTGTTGCAATTCAATGATTGAGGTTGTCGACGATGGCCTAAGGCCCGAAACGTTGGATGTTCTTAAAATGAAATGTTGAGAGAAATTTGGATAATTGAAGTTGGTGTTATCATTAACACAAACCCCTCAGTAATATGATGATTTTATATTTTTGTTAACTTTAATCAAATTTTATAATAGAATAAGGCCCAAAACGTAAAAAAAAAAAAAAAAAAAGGTTTACACAAAATATCGAAATAAGTTGTGTTTTAAATTAATTATCTACTCACATAGAGGAAATTAATATACATTATATTAATGAACTGAAGAAAACGACCGGTTTTTGATTCGATATTGAACGTAATTTAGTCAGAAAAAAATAAGACGATGGACTGAACGGAATAATTAAACAAAAAAAGCCAAATTGCAGCAGAGAACCTTATTTTTTTATAATTAATGAATAAATCGCGATGGTGAATAGAGTGCTTAGTTTTTCTAAGGTCAATTTAGACTCAAATAAAGGATGTTTGATTCGAACAACAAAGCTAAAAAAAAAAGGCCCAGAAATAAACATAGATTTTTATCCGAAACTTAGCATTAACTTTCTGAAGAGATATGTTAGTCAGACAGTAAACGACTTTTTCGATCTTTATTTATGTAAATAATTAGTCAATAAACTTTTTATTTGAATCATTCCATTTGATGCTTATTTAGCAATAAATAAGAATTTAATATATAAAGTGCACATAAATATCTCCATACGCAAATAGTTAAAACAAAGAGAAGACTCTCTGGTGTGAGATATAAAAGACCATACATTGGACTGTCAGGCTGGCTACCACAGGAAGGCATTCCAGAGCCTCGTGCAATTCCTTCTATGTGTTAGCCGACACTTCCCAGGAATTTTCTACTAAAAAATCAGTCTGTTATTCTTTAAGAGTCGCAAGCCGCATTTTTTCCAATCATTTCTTATGAAAAAGATAATTCAGATATATAAGCGCACACAAAAAAATGTTAATAGCAAATGTTATTAAAATTATCCCAGTCTGTAAAACCCTTAAGACATACTCGGCATTCAGCTGATCATAACTAACTTTATATATTTTTTAACAGACTCTCCAGGACTATAACAAATTTTAAATACCCCGATTGATGCTTTACATGACATTAAATTACAAGACAGACTTTTAAAAAATATAGCATTTTATTATTCTTTGGAATGAAAAATCTGTCATAAAACTATAAATTTATATTCATAAATCTTATACAACTGACTCCAATTATTTATTTATGATTGCTATTAATTAGCTATATATTAGTATAGTACCCCGGATTCTTGGAGTTAGTAGCATAAAAGGATTAATTCCAATAAAAAGGGTTTATAGGATTAATTCTACCAGATTTTGCATTTTTCGATGTCCATTTATAACTGAAAGTACTTATTGATACGATACAAGAACGACCACACCCAGGAGCCGCGATGTACTAAATAGAAGATGTTGACGATAACCGCCGGGGGCCGTGAGAGTGGCCTGAGGGAGATAGGGAGGGCACTGACTAATGACCTCGGGAGGAAGCTGGGAGGGGGGCAGCTTAACCTCACTGTTTTATGGAGGTTTGGGGAAATTGAAGCTTCCCAGGCAACGTACCTCCTCCACTCCCGCGATAAAAAGTCAAACTACAGAAATTCTTCAGGGATCTAGAAAACGTAACTGCTGATAACGTAACTACAGAAGGCTGAGTTGAGCATTAACATACTAATTAGGACACTTTTACGTAATAAGAATAAAAGACAGATCAAGCATCGTAAACTTCCTAATCTCCTAACATTATAAATGAAATCTGTTACATTGGAATACTATGTATACAGTGAAACGTCCATGTATCGAACTTTAATAAAACGTTGTAAAGATTTTTTTTTTAAATCCCCATAAACCAGATATAGCATTGAATTTCTCATTTTAAGTAAAAAAAAATTAACCTTTCTATAAAGAACTTTCGTAACAGTAACCTCTATATTGCGAAAATGACTATATAAAACGAACTTTTAATTCGCTCTTTTTAACTCTCCCCTTTTCCATTTGTTACCCCCTTCTTTCTTCTTTTTTTTTCCTGTAAGGCTGTCATTCAACTTTTACTACACGTTAGGTACCTGTCTTCACTTTTGTTTGTTTTTTAACTATTTAACTATTATAACTATTTTTATTTTTATATATTTTTTAACTTTGTATCCTATTTCTAAATTTTATTATGTTCTGTCTTACTGAATAGCCTACCTTTATTTTATCTCACTGTAAACCTGTCTTATTACCTCTTGGTTTACTTTATTATCTTTTGTATGTTTCATGTTTATACGCTTATCTAAGTTTTATATGCTTATGATTTTCATATACTTTTTCTCTTGTTTATACACTCTTTATTCTTTACTTGTATCCGATTGTTTTAATATATTTTTTCTTAATTATACACCTATAGTTTTATATTAGTAATCCTTTTTATTGTAGTAAATGCCACAGCAGATATTCAAATTGTTTATGTGTCCAAATGTCCTTTTGGACCCCACCCCTTCCATGCTTTTTTAAGACACTTCTTTCACATTACATTCTGTTTTTTCAGATGTTTTGTTATAGTCAACTGGCGTTTTATTACGTTAGCATCGTTGTATATTATTTATTCATTGTTCCTACATTTATCTGTTTCCTTAATTCATTTGTTATTACACAGTACCCTACTACGTTTTTTTTTTTCTCTTTTATTCTTTAAGTTTTACCAAATTTGTTATTATTTTTATTAATTATTACTCCAGTGGTATATTTTCAATTCTATTATTCATTACTCTATTTGTTATCAACATTTATGCTATTCATTTCAACTTCATATTCTTTTGATTTACTAACAAAATTATTTAATTTACAAATATTTTTTTATATAATTTTCTATTTGTAAACTTATAGTCCTAAAGAGCTTTAAAATACCTGTATCATTTTAATTTAGCTCCGATCGTGACCTCCAACGTGGATCTAAATGAATGTATCTAGTTTTTTCTGCTATTTTTATTTTAGTATCCTTAGCATGGCGGTCTACATGACGGACTATCTTCCTTATACGCGGTCAATTATTAATTTTCCGAAACAGGATGTGGATGTGTGGATTTATTTAGAAGAACTATTATTCCTTGTACAACAAAGAGGCCCAATTCGATTCATCATTGTGTCGTGATTTTTTCATCTAGCGATACATTTTTGTAGCATATTTTAAGATATATATGCTAGGGGCATTGAGCTCTAAAAATACTCTGCCAACTATTACTCTTATATAAACATAAGAGAAAAAAAGTAAGTCTATAATTATAATAAACGTCGATTATTAATAAAATATGTTTATTTTTCTTTTGTTGAGCGAAATAGTTACATACATCTAACATTGACTTACAGCGAGGAGAGAAGTTAACATCAGGGAAAAAGAAAAACCTATATTGAGTTCCAAAACTAATACTAATATTGGTAGTTTCGAATTTATCTCGACTCAAACCGCCCTGATGAAGCTCTACTAAGAGGGACGAAACGTCACCAAATAAATAGTTGTTAACTATTTTCGTTTTCTTATAATGTGTTACATTGTAAAATTGATAAACACTGGGAATTGGCTTGAACTCCTAACCTTCGATAGACCTTTTCTTATCTCACTCTTAAAATATTCACTTTGAACGATATTAGACAACCCAGAGAAGTGGAAAACTTTTTTCGTCGTTTTTAAGCAAAAACATCTGAACTGTTTAAATCTTCTCTGATTCGAATGAATCCCTATGTTATCCAGGGTGCTGTATTAAATTGAATGCATTTATTTATTTTAATTTTGATAAAATTTCAGGTTAAAAAATAAATCCTAATTTAAAAAAAAACATTTTTTTGTATAAATAAAATGTTATTCTGATTCATACAGGTTAGTTTTATTCCAATATGTACACTTTTATGGTAAAATGGTCTCATCACAAAGATTAATAAAGCTCATTTTTTTCTGGTCAATCAAAAATGTGGAAAAACAATTTTTTCAAACATTATATTGGAAATGGTCAAAGAAATTTTGAAAAAATATTTCTAAAAACAAACCTACTTTTGAAACATTTCAATTTGTACACTAACTTTCGTTGGTTTGACTTGGCCGAAATATTTTTTGTTGGATAGTTTAAAACAAAATAACAAAAACAAGTAAAACTCACTTTCTACCAATAACGTCTGTGAGATTAGATCTACGGGTCTTAAATATTGTATGATGGTAGAACCAGTTACGGTGAATTCGCTTATAGATATTTGAGTGTGAGAAACCACACTCGTCAACATGATTAGACACATTTCATTTTGGATGGTTTTTTCACACTTTATGCGACGTACGACGAAGAGTCACAGTCTCTCGAGATCATCACACCAAGAATAAATGATTAAAAAAAAAAGCAATATACATTAATTATTTTGAAACGGTTATTTTTATCTATTGTTTGCTGAAAATAATATATAATAATGTACAATCTCATTTTCTTATCCTAAAATAAAAATTAAAAATATTAAATTAAATTTTTATGAAAACATAAAAAGGTATATTTTGTGCTATATTCATCCAAAATATTTTATTTTGTCTGAAATACATTTCCTACTTTCTTATTAAATATTTTTTATTTAATTTTTTTTTTAATCCACTCAAATATTTTTATAATTATTGTACAGGATATAAAGAAATAAGCAAGTCCTCGATGTCTCTCTTAACGTAGAATAATTACTGTTGATCTACGGTTAATTACATTTACACAAATTGATTTAATGTTGAAAGGTGCAGTGGTGGAGTTAATCAAAGGAATAATTGGAAAATATCTCCATTAGGAATGAAATAGTGGTATATAATAGAGCCGAAATTGCTCGAGAAGAAGGCAGTTACAGTACTGACAAGGCTGGCTCCTTTCCAGGACTTTTTCCAGCGGGTTGCTCCTACTTCTACATTGTGGCGCCCAAACCTCCATCTCTTGACATCCTTTCGGATCATTATAAGGCAGTATGTCAGGTTTGGGTTGTTCTCTTTTATATATCACTCCGGAACAGAAAAAATATAAACGTTATGCACTTTTAATAATTAATTAAAATTGAAAATAGTAAAATACATCCCATAAATATTCGGAATTTAGGTCCACAACATTTACATAATTTTAGAAAGCTTACAAGCCACAGTAATTAAATTCTTTAAAGAAACTTTCGATAAGACCAGACATAATGGAAAGAGAAGAAAGACCTCATACAGAATCTGGTATTATTATATTTTAATTATAATGGTACCAATAATGATGTTAATATTATAAATATTTTTAGTTAATTAAAAATTTAAAAAAATTGTTGACAACTAATAATAAAGAAATATTAATGTTTGCTCGTTGTCGTAAGCTCTACAATCAACCTTTCCGCATAAATAACATCAATAGAATTCCTTTAATAAATATACAGTATAATAACATTATATAATCCATAATACTATATTACTATATAACATTATATTTTATACCGTATTTACATTAATTAG
>NW_027105702.1:180457-223659 GCF_000696795.3 Halyomorpha halys | reverse complement strand
AATTGTTTAAATGAAATTTGAATAATAAATATTTTAAATCTGTTGGTAAGTACAGGCATAATCAAATGAAAAATAAAATAATAAGAAAAGACAGGGCAGGCACAACTAATGAAAAATATTCTAAGAGGAGGATTAATGTGGTTCGGTCATGGGCAAAGAATGCCGATCAATATATGGGAAGGAATGACAGGGAAAACGATCACGCAAATGATAGAGAATCAAATGGGAAGAGCTCATGTAGAATCTGGTATTATTATGTTTTAATTATTATAGTACCAAAAATAATAGTAATACTATAAATATTTATAGAGATTAAACAATGAGAACAAATTGTTGAACAATGAATAAAATCATTGTTGTTTGCACTCCATTCAGCCATTTCGCCTAAATAACATTAATAGACTTCCTATAATAAATACTCCTATAAATATGAACATATGTCTAGTATATAACATTTACTATAATAAATTATATTATGTAATAATTTTTATTTTTATATAGTTATATTATATTTTTATATATAATAAGATTTGACATAACCGTCTCACCTTAACTCATCCAAATTAAATTTCTTAAATAATGTCGAGGGAAAAAGTTCAGTTTTAACTAAAATATTGCATTATATTATTTTTATCATATTTTATTTCATGAAAATATGAATACCACCATATTATTGACGGCCTAAGTATTCATAAAAAGCTTTGCCCTCCTATCCATGTTATTGTAAATTCCTAAACGGTCAACGATACGTTGACTTTCGTGGGCGTCGTAAAGTTTGAACGAGAGCGTGTGGGCGGTCGTCAAGTTTACTCCGCTAGCTGTAGTACTCTCCGGAAATATAGTACACGCTGTTTTGCCGCCATGTTATTCTCTCTTCCTTAGTGAAAAATAACCCCAAAGGATCTTTATAACGTTCTGAAAATACTTTTGCCCACAGCCTGGGCTCGGTACGCCCACTTATTGTAAATGTTTAGACAAAAGGTGACCTGTTAAGAGGACTTGATTGAAAGGAAAAACTGTAGACCGTTTGACCTTTCATCAAGTTTCATCAGACTTTTTTTAAGGCTCTACTTCAATAAAGAAAATGAAGTAAAAACAAATATAAACCGTAATGGACGTGACATTGAGAAAGCTTACAGTGATACGTCAAATAAAATAAAAAGATAAAAGCATTATAAAAGTTTTTTTATTTATTTGATGTAATTTACAACTGTACAAAATAATACAATAGGTAAATATGTTGTATGTTTCATACACCCTTGAAAATCTTGGGAAGGAACTACCCATTGGTGGTACTTCAAACATTAATTTAAATTAGAAGGTTCCCTGGCCATCTTCTTTTCATACGCGTCGGAGGATTATCAGGGATTGTTAAGGATGAAAGATTAGCAATTAATGGGTTAGGATGGTTAAGGAGTTTGGAATGAAAAGACGCATATCTGTTTTGGGTCAAATCTGCAACGAATGGAATGTTAAGGTCTTTGTGAATGAGTTTATTTGTAACGTAATAAGGAGCATCAAGGATTTTACGTAGGATTTTGGATTGTAAGGATTGGATGCGGGAGGAATTTGATGGTTTGGTGGAGCCCCAGAGCTCAATTTCATATGTCCAAATTGGTCTGATTATCGTAGTGTATACTAATTTTTTGTAGTGAATGGGAAGTTTAGAGCATTTGTCAAGTAAGTGTTGTAGCAATCGGAATCTACGAGCAGTTTCTTGCCGTTTCAGTCTTATGTGCGGATTCCAAGTAAGTCTCTTGTCAAGATGGAGTCCTAAGTATCGAATCGAAAAACAGGCGTTATTATAAAAGTTATATTTATTTTTTGAAAAATAAAGAATGTAAAATGCAAATGGCAGAAAAAGTTAAATGTTTGGCTTTCTTAACCAGACTTTATAAAGTTCAAATCTCTTGCATAAGTACCTTAATTACTGAGTATGTAGTTCTGACGAAAAAAAATGGAATTGACATTATTTACGCAACAATAATACCAGCTAAAAATTATCCACTTTACTCTCAGTATATTTTAATCCTCCGACGTTTCGGCCCTTAGGCCATTATCAAGGAGACAACCTTAAAATTGTTTCACATTATTACCATATTACTTCCTTAAATAATACCAATATTTTTTAACATACCTCAATTATTTACAAGTCACACTTTATTTAAAAAATGTCATTCATTAAATGTTGAAGGAGGACTTTATTGATAGTATTGTTGATGTGCTTCGTAAAAAAAAAAATTAAAGAATAGTGTTTGTATTGAGATCGTATGTTTTGTAAGTGAAGAGATATTTTATAAAATTTAAATGAAACTGTTATAATATTAATTTTATATTTGTTTTTGTTTTTGAAGATCATATGACAAAGGCAATCAGCTCGCAAATGAAAGACATTTTTTAAATGAAATGTAACAAGTCAATGATTGAGGTATGTTCAAAAATATTGGAATTATGTGAAGAAGTAATATGTTACTAAAGTGAAAATAATTTACAGTTTGTCTCCTTGATAATTGCCTCAGGGCCGAAACGTCGGAGATTCAAAATAAACAGTTTAGAGTAAAGTTGATCATCAAAGTAAACAGATCATTTGTAGATGGTCTTACTATTAATATAAGCCACTAATTAATTAATAAATATATTAAACTAATTATTTACGCATTTTATCTATAAGTATTCATTTTTTACATTCAATACTGATAAATAACATGCGTAATGTGAATCGTCAAAAAAAAAAAAAAATGTTAACCAGAGGTGCAAACGACTTTTATTCATGTTTAGAGGAAATGTTAAATACCCGTTTAATGACTAACATTCCTTTGTTGACGTCATGTTTTTACCTGGAATATTAAATTTAAACATGATGAAAATTCAGGATGTATCAAGCTTTAGGCACGATATTTGTGTAGTGTTGATACTTGATAATTGAATGAGATAACCTTCAACTAGCTGTTTCTGAGTAAAATTGGTTGCATTGAATTAATTGAAATGATAGCAACAATAATAAATACGCCTGTTTTCTGAAACCTATTTATACAGGTGTTGGCAAAACCTATTCATACAGGTGTTGTCAAAACCTATTTATACAGGTGTTGGCAGGTGTTGGCATACAGGATACAAACCTAATACAGGTGTTGGCAAAACCTATTTATACAGGTGTTGGCAAAATCTATTTCAGGTGTTGTCAAAACCTATTTATACATGTGATGGCAAAACCTATTTATACAGGTGTCGACAAATCCTATTTATACAGGTTGGCAAAACCTATTTATACATGTGTTGTCAAAACCTATTTATACAGGGGTTGGCAAAACCTATTTATACATGTGTTGTCAAAACCTATTCATACAGGGGTTGTCAAAACCTATTTATACATGTGTTGTCAAAAATCACTAATAAAAACATTATAAACATTTCAGTTGTAAACATAAAATGCAACGAAAACAGAATTCTTTCAAGTTATACAGAACAAAAATCCCATTAGAACAATTTCAGGTGTAATTGAATATCGAAAATTTATTCTAAAGATGAAATATAATTGAGCTACTTTGTAAGTATATTTCTTAAAATGGTAGTACACAATGAAATGAATAAGAAGTTCATATATAATCGGACGATAAATTATAAGAGGAAGTTTGGCTTGACTATTTATTGGATGGACAGACTTTTTTCATGTCAGGTCTCTAATTTTTGTTTAACTAATGTTGAAAATCTCTCAAAATTATGATAGTCCTAAGAATATTCAAACTCAACTCCTTCGAACTCAATGATAATTGGAAAACCATCATGACTGCGTTAGAGATTTAGTGACAGTTTGATCTTCAATGTAGTATATGGCCAACAAACCTTTCCAAATGCCAGAGGATTATTGATAACACCTGCTGCAGCAGATTTAAAAACAGAAAATTGACATGAGTGGAAGGTTGAAACTCTTCATAACAATTAATTAAAATATTAGAAATAAATTAAATCTAGAGAAAACGCGTAAACAATTCATTTTGGTACAAACAATACCGTTGAAAAGTTGGCTGTAGGCCCGATAAGAGGAGGGAAGCAGTCGGGGTTGTACCCAAGTGGGCTCAAACAGGCCGACGTTTTATTTTTTTCCTTCAAAATTTATTTAAAAACAAATGGTTAATAAATTATATATTGGAAGAAGATCGTTCACCGTATGAAGTAGATTGGAGGAAGATGGTCCGGATGATGGTCAATAAAGCTATCAAAATAGTGTTACTGTTGGCAACAGAATAACATTCTTATCAGCCCTGACGAAGCCCTGCAAACGTTGGTTAACAATAAATAGTTTTCTTTTGCTATTTTGATACCTTTATTGACCGTCACCCGGACTATCTTCCTCCGATATATTATATAGTAATTATGTACTAAAATTACATAACCTATATCAATTTACAGCCTATACTGTAAAGAACGAGGTTAGATTTCAGCTGTAAATTTAATTTTTGATGGTAGCCCGCTTCCCTTGGTTACTCTCCACGGCAAAAGCTGCTGAGGTTATAGTACAAGAGCCGGGAAAAAAAAAAGGCAGTTATCTCACCCCAATTTTTGGTTATTTTAATGAAAATTATGTATAATAACCAGTCTAAATTGATGAGTCTGCCACGTATAGGTGGGGAGAATAAAAAAACCTCAAAAAACACTAATTTTTTATTCGGAGCTCTATATCTTAAAAACTACCAACAACAGTAGAAAATCTAAGAGAACATTATTTAAAGAAGAGTAAATTTTCTGAAATATTAGTGCTAAAAGACCTATTTATGTCCAATAGTTCTCGAGATATGACTTTTTAAAAAGCAATATTTCTTAAAAATCAACTGATTAGGAGTTAGTTAATTTATTTTGAGAAGTCTATAGCTTAGGAACTATATGACGTATTGATGTCTTTGAGCACTCAAATTATAGCTAATTTTATGTACTATAAAGTAGTTTATGACCTTTACCTTAGTAGGAATTGTAGTTTTCATGATATTTGCTAAAATAAATTGAGTTATAGTAATTCGGACAATAAGTTTGATTTATGAAAAACTTCATTTCAGAAACCATTGGACGTATAGATGTTTTCCAGCGCTCAAATTAAAGCTAGTTAAATTTACTACAAAATAATTATTCATCTTTATCTTTGTAGGAGTAGTATTTTTTATGATATAAGACAAAATAAACTCACAAAATATTAATTTCTACTTGTTCGTATAAAATGTTGGATTTTTGAAAAAAATATATCTCTAGATCCATAAGACGCACATATGTCTGCCAACACTCAAAATAAAGGAAATTTAACTTACTATAAAGTAGTTTATGACACTTATCTTCGTAGGGGTAGTAGTTTTTATGATATTCACATATATCATAATCGACATCTGTAGGTCAAATCGTTTTTGAGATATAATTTTTTCAAAATAAATACACTAACTACTGATCTTTCATTACGTCCCATACAACATTTGAAATGTTTGTGTTGTCTTTTTAAAAAGCTATAACTCGAAAACAATTTAATGTAAATAACTCTATTAGGGCTCATATTTTAGCAAATTTACTCTTATTTAAATGATGTTCTCTTAGGTTTTCTTGTGCTGTTTCTAACTTTTAAGATATAGAGCTCCGAATGAAAAATTATTTTTATTTTATCGCTTTGAAACACCCGCCATTTTTATTCCTCCTACCTATACTTGACAGACTCATCAATTTTGACTATTAATTATACATAGTTTTCATCAAAGTAATAAAAAATTGGGGCGAGATAACTGCCTTTTTTCTCCTCTTGTACTATTAATAGTTTAGGTATGAAAGCGAAAAATAATCATTCTTAGGAAAAATCCTAAAATATCTTTCTCTAGATTCAAATTTTAAAAAACCTTTTATAACCTTTATAAATTATTTTGTAATAATTTTCTAAAGAAACTCCATTATCCTTAGAATAGGTTAGTTATCTATAGGATCGCTCCTCGCTCCTCCCAACTCGTATGTCAAAAATGACCAGGTTAATAAAAAATATATTAATATTAACTAAAAAAATGGTAAAAATAAAAGAAAAGTGATTTAACCAAAATATGGACAGTTTTATAAGAGGATTTGTGATTCTCGTATGAATTCTCAAAGGTTCAGGACTGTAGCAAGCATTTTGTAAGAAGTAAAGGAATGATTGAGAGTCAAGGTGATTTTGTACTCAAAGTTAAAACTAATATCAAGCATATGTGCGAAAATAAAAATTAACAAAGTAGTTTTATTAACAGCAGTGACATGCATATAATCTCATACAATACAATCCCATTGCTGCTGAGATTCCTATATGCCAGAAATATTAGATTAAACCAAATGGTTAACATGGAAAGATGTGATATTAGTATAAAGGACCGTTTCTCATAATTCATTTCTCTTATATCTACACTTTTATTTCTCTTTAAAATGGGTTATAATAGGAATATTAAACAAGGTATATTTTGAATTTTTTTAAAATTTATTTATTATGTATTATTACATTCTACCATATACATTCAGACATCAGAAATAAATCCAAGATAACTCATTCATGCCATATTTACAGAGATTGAAAATACTAAAATAACATTTGAATAATTATACAAGCCTATGATTGATTACGTTTTGATGAGAAGGGGTGGAATGGCCGCCCTTCTGAGTGCCAAGTTGTATATGTCGTATCAGAGACGACACTTCTTCAGCAGACCCTCTCTTGGCAACGTACCAAGAACCCACTTAGATTATTTCACAAGGGTTCGTTTCTCCAGGAAAGAAAAGCCCGAAAAGAAATTGCCCCGACGAGAAATCTTCACGGAACAGAGAAAAGAGTGGAATATTTTAAACAAATGTTAATTTATATAGTGAAAGTAGCGTAAGTTCGATTGCTGTATAATACTCGTAACATGATTATTGATAAGATTATCCACCGCCCTGTAGTGGTATTTTATCTCTCGGAGGGGACGAAAAGACAAAATCTTTCAGAATGCATGTTTGATAACTCTTAAGTCCCATTGGTCAAAATAAGGCATATTATTAATTATAAATATTAAAGATTAGCTGACAAAAGATTTTTTTTAATGAAATGAAAGAGACCTATTAGCAGATGAGAGTCATAGTATTCACTATAACCCCTTCCACTTAGGGTGGAAGAGAAAAGAGGTGAGAAGGCGACAGGGGCGTTGCCAAGGCGACGAGACTCCTGCTACCTCAGATAGGACAAAATCTCCATTTATTATCCATTATTAATTCTATTTATATATTATTAATGAACAAACAAACGTCTGCTTCTTCAGGGATTTATCTTGGGTTTAAAAATATACATATTATCGGTAAGGAAGAAAGCTAAATGTCTCAATATTTCATCCACGTTGTCCCTTAAATAATTAAGAGCTCCACATGATATAATAAAGATACTAAAATACGAACTGGGCCCCTGAACTTGTACATATATACATCAGGTCACGAAACGTATTTGTTATAAACGGATTTAGTGAATGACACAATTTCTTCCTTATTAAAATACAATAATTTATTTCATATCTTCAGCAACGTTTCGGGAGATTTCCCCCATCTTCAGGCTGTTGATAACAAAAAACCTATATATGACCTATAATTTTCTCCTATTTGTCATACTTGCTAATATATTATAATATTAATGCCATTCATTGAGTAAAACTTGCTAATGGTCATACATCTTTATGAGAATCATCAATATTTGTTATAAAATAAAATGGAGTAATTTTAATTCTAGTGGGATTAAACACTTATTGGACTCAATGAAAGGTTGTTATTTAGCGGGCCAGATGACCGTTTATGATGACCGTTTTTTTTATAATTTCAAAATCAACATCTTGACACCTCTTCCAGACCACGCTGAAAAAGCTCCAGTTTCCAGAATTCCCTCCTTCGGCGAATAGTCCGAGGAACTTCACTCCAAAGAGCAAGGAACAGTGCTGTCCATGATCAGCTCCAGCTCCCTTCTGTGCCGTAGTTCATAGGCCGTAGGCACATCAAGTTTTTTGATAGGCTGAAGGCATGTGCTAACCCGCTGTTCAGAGAGGTCGTCCCTCCACCAAGACCCGGGTGATGGCAAAGTCTCCCTTTAGTCGACGGCCTCTGCAGCCTAAAGTCATCTTATCCCCCAGTGGAGAGGCCCTCCCCGTTCTTTGTACCCTCCGGCCAGCAACCGTGGAGGTCCAAGGCCTCGCGCGTTTCTTGACGTGGTTTTCATAGGGTGAGTCCCTCACACCCACGCCTATTTTTGTGAGTGCCACCCACTGGCTGACGGGCCTCACAAATGGGCGGAGGGAGGTTGTGAATGAGTATTGTTTAGTTATAAGCATGAAAAAATCTCGGATAGGGCCGGGGACTCGAAATCGCAATATTTGGGTTGGCAGACAGGAGCGTTATCACGTTGCTGCCATCACCCCATGTTAGGATTTAGACTGATAAAATAACTCAACATTAATACATTTTCAGCTCATGGTAATCATTTTGGTATTCACTGAACTCAAATACTTGTGTTCCTTGAGACAATATTCCTTATTTTTTCATAAATATAGTTTATTAATTTAATAAACCTAAACAATTGACTATACCGTTATGAAAGAAAAACAATTTCTCATGCAGTAGAGTAATATGAACAAGCCCTGTCCAATTGGCCGACGCAAGCAGGTCTAAGAACGGCAGACTCCTCGACCTGATTTAAAAGCTACGAGGACTGCGACTATTTTCTCCAACTACTCAAGATTGTCTGCGACGATGGTGGACTCGATCCTGAATACGCTTTTTTCCCATCTAGAACAACTGGAAGTACTTCAGCGGCTGAGGGTGGCTCCTCCGATTGCGCTCGTTATGGCATTGATAGTCTGTAATCATCTACATCTCTAAAAAATTGCAGGAAAGAAATTATTTTATGTATAAAAGCAAATATATAGCTAAAAACCAATCAATATACTATATCCAATCGTAAAATATATCTGCAAATTACAATTAAAATGAAAACTGAATTCTACCTTACATAAAATTAGCCGTTAGTCTCAGAGAGAAGCCACTGACAGCTTCCACCACCATCGATATATTCTTTTAGGATATTAAGTTTAAGTCGGATACTAGGCATTAAGCTCTTCGTTCAGAATACTTGCAAGAAAATGTGTCTATGATTAAATATTATATGTTCCAGTACAAAAAATAAATAAAATAAGTAAATTTTTACTACTAAGCTGACACTATATAAAAAAGAATGATTACGTCATTATTAATGAATTAAAAAAGAAATAAATATTCAAAAGCTTCAAAGAAATTGCTAGTCGTTAGTGAAACAGAAAATAATGAAGGTCTGAATGAATAAATCAATTGATGAGTGATTCTTAATTAATTTATTCAAAAATATTTTCATTCAGCTTTCCTCATAATTAAACCATTAATAACCAGATAATTTTAGGTTTTATAGAAGAATCATTCTAAAGAAGAAAGAAAGAGGCTCCTAGTACGTTAGAAACTCCAGAGCGGTCGGATCGAACGGCTTGGGTTCGATTCTAGCCTGGATGAGTTTTTGTTAATCTTCAGGGGACAGAGAAAGAAACAATTAAGGCTGCCAAGGAGGGAATTATTTAAACCCGTAATTTAATTTTTTTTTTATGTCACACAGAAGACACTTTTTTCTTATACTTGAATTATAATTTGGTTAAACATTCATAATATAAAAAAACAGTAAATTGTGATCGATAATTCAAAAACATGAAATTTGTTATTATTTACCAAAAGGCATTAACTCCAAAGACTTATTTTAAAAAAACTTGACGCAGTAAAAAAAAAATTAGGATGTATTTATTGCATCAGAGGTTTTTAAAATACAAAATTATTATTTTATAACTTCTACAACTAATCTTTAATATTTTAAGTACAAATAAGTCTATGTTTAATATTAATATACATAAATAAACAGGAAATAGATCGACATAAGTACAATCCAGGCAAGCCTTATATTAGAATTTTGCAACTGTTAATATTAAAGTGCAGTAAACAAGATTACTTCATTATTTTCATAGCAATTCCTTTAAAAACAAACATCACTTTCTATATTTTAGTCAACCCATCGTCTAAATAATAATAAATTATTCATGTTAGTATATAAATTATATTTGCAATATTACTAACAATTATAATTTTATTATTTGTGATTTTCCACCAGCTTTCTTATTGTCAGAGAAGTATTGGGTCATCAAAATAAAACAACCATTTGCCGATATTTTAATGCATGCCCTATCAAGAGCTCTATAAAAATATCGTAAAATGGGGTAAGATAATAATATTAAAAAGGATAACGCTTTTACTATTATATATAACACTCACGCCTGTGCACATACACTCTCACTCACACATAGACAAATGTAAACGTGAATACAACTCATCAATTCACACGAATACCCTAAACTGTACTACCAATCACTGCGTTTCCTTTTTTTTTTTTTTTTTTTTTTTTTGTATGACCCCCTTCCTGGTCATTTCTGACATACAGAGGGCCAAAAACGTACCACACTAAAATAACCATGGTGTGGGGTCACATTTTCATTTCGTGAGACCACTACAGAAATTAAAGTTGACTCCACAGGTTGGATTTAAACCGGCGCTGCACCTTCCGAGATATCAAAGACCTACGTCTCAACTCCCTCAGCTACCGACGGCTCTACATTAACTCTCTACTGTCCACCTAACACCGTACTAGCCTAAATCCGCAAGTATTAACGTAATCCTCCCATTCATTTTCAGACTCCCTTCTCCTCCCCTCCCAGCCGTTTACCAATCTGCTCAGAACTTATTAACATTTCTTAAGAATTAGTAATTTTATCTATTTATTTTATTTATATATATTTTTATAATTCATAGTTCTTATCCATAATTGTTCTATATTTATAGCGTTATAAATAGTTAGGGGTCTCTTTTGCCCGAAACTATATTCTCCCCTCCATAAAAAAAAAAAGCAAATTGTACTAATAACCATGTAAAGCCCAGGCTGATCTGGTATTGAATAAAATAATTAAAATGACTTCCAAAACTTTTAAGGAATCGTTAGTTAGGAGGTTCAACAACTCAACACGCATACTTAATTCGTCGGAATGCGATCATCTGAATCATATTCACTGAGTAGAGTTCATGAAATTTTGCGCGATGTCCTTTAAATTCTCCCATGAAATTACCCTTTCTCCGTTCAAATATCCAACGTAATATTTTATTTTCAATAAACATCAGGGATTTGTAAAGATGATAGTAGAAAGGAGAGTATATTTTTGAATTTGAATTTTTATGTTTCAGGACAGAAAACAGAAGCTACGTAATATTACAACTGGAAAATCAAAAGCTTTTCAAAAATCAAAAATTTGCGCTTTTAACCTTACCTTTATTTATTCTTAACTATATTATTTTCTTACTATATAAATACAGATTTATTTCGAGACCTAGCTCAATACATGGTTTCATCAACGCAGCCATATTTAGTTCTATTGTTTTCCAGTCTTTAGTAATCAGGACCGATTTATCCGCATATCAAAGCGCAGATATTTTACCATCCATAGTTTAACTCTTCTTGGTACGCATAATCTTTCTAATAACATATGATATTGCTAAATTCAATAGGGCAGGTGGAAGAGGTGAATCACTTTGTTTTAAAACAGAACAAACCTTAAATTTCTTTGGCATTCTTTGCTTGGTAAAAATAGTATATAGCATTTGGCGATCAATACAGTCAGAATAGTTTTTTATTAAAATTAATATAAAGATGAAATTGAATGAATATTAGTTAGTACAATTAAAGATGAAATTGAATGAATATTAGTTAGTACAATTAAAGATGAAATTGAATGAATCACACCATTGTATCATAATTTTTTTCGATAACATATTAATTATCTTCAATGATTTCCTTGGGGTTTCCATGATTCGAGTAGTTAACATTGATGTATATATTTAATAAAATAGTGGAAGGAGTAAGATTTCTCAATAATATAAAAAAAATTTTTTTTTTTGTGAATTGAAACGAATATTAGAATGGATTTATGAGTATGAGTTCTTTCCATTCTTTGGGCATTTTCTCATTTTTCAAGATGTTTCTTTAATACCTTTTACTTTTTGTAATACCCAAAATTTTGAATTTCAGCTAATTCAGCTTCAACACACGCCTTTGTTAGTTCATCCGGAATATTGTCAGTCTACTAACTACTTCTTAAGATTTCCATTTTTCTAAGGCTATTTGAACGTCCTTTTGACTGAATTCTTCTATTAATGATCATTCTAGTATTAGTTAGGAGAAGATGAATCAATTTTCCTATACTAAACATATTGCCCAAGTATTTCTTCAGCACGTATTGCTTCATTATACATTTAAATTGTCTTTATTGTATAAGAGACCTAACAATAAAGTAACGTATTTTTTCTCGATACTAAACCCTAATGAATTAAAAATTCCAAAGGACAATATTATTCTTAATTATATTGATCGGAAAATTATTATGCATAATGCCATGTAATTATAATTTATATTAATAGTCATTTCAAATAGTAAAACAAATACGAACATGTGAAAATTGTAACAAGGAACAAACTAGTGCATCGAAAATCAGAAAAATATAATATTTAATATTCATCAACTCAAATCATCTAGTGAAACAAATTTTTAAGCGTTAAAAATTAGTTCTCTGATTAGTTTCTTTTCATTTTTCATTTTTTTAGTTATTATCGTTAAGATATTTTGGAAAAGTGGAAAAGCATCGGTCGTTTTGTTTACCTCTTTTCCCGTCCATAGTAACGCTATGGGAGGATCGTGTGTTGATATATCTTACATATTTCATGATATAACTAGCCATATTATGTATATAACAATCATTTTTTAATTTTGATTAAAGCGTTGATGTTAAATTATAAAATAAAAATATATTATAAATTAAAAATACAAGGGAGAAAACTAAAACAAAAAAGGATACAAAACAAAATGCAAGTATAACACGTCATTAATTAATGGGAAATTAATTTTATAAATAGAATAGATGAAAAATAGTATCTGAACCACAAACTAAAAACGTTGGAATTCAACGATTACATACTTTGTCTTGTCAATTTGGAAATGTTCTTGTTTTCTCAAATTAATTAAATCTTCTATGGTGAAATATTCTAGGCTGATTGACGTTACAAAGTTTAGCAGCTCTTTTTTTTTATATGGAAAAAAGATTTCTTTAGGGAGCTGACCAAGTGTCCCAATGCATCATGCCCTAATTGTATTTGTAGTTCTCATAAAAAATATTTCGGAATGTTTGTAGTATCTGTCCGTCGCAGCCACAAGTGTCTGTATTTCTTATGTGAAAGCGTTTCAAGTGATGTTTGGATTGTCCAAGTTCCATCAGCAGTTGTGTTTGTATCCAGTAGTTTGTATTCTCACAAAACATGGGCCAATTAAGGGGATTATTTAGAGGGGATAAGAACATGTTTGCAACGATATTCCATTTCTGCATGGAAACATTGTAATACCTTGAGAAGAAACAAAAAATAAAGAGCAGCTAAAGATTTAGAATGCAAATATAATCAGGTATATCTGCCTATTCATGAAGTTGCAGAGGGTCCCGTAATAGAATAGCACAGATATGTAAATGGTCTTTCTTCTTTTTTCCATAATTTTCTATTCCCGTCCCTCCCTGGTATATCGACTCTAATAACTATAAATAACTTTATTTAATGACATTTAACTTGCTTTGATACTTTTCATACCAGCCTGAGAGTCTTTATAGATGAGGAAAAGTAAAAGTGAGCTCTGATCGAGTTACCTCATTATTTTACAAGAAATCTTGTTAATTTCTTATCCACATTACTTCAAGCTATAAAAAAAAAAATACGAAATTTCAGTCTCACATCGCGTGTACGTCGTCAAGTGTATCTGATTAAGTGAATAACACCCAAAATTTGTATTTAAAAAAAAGAAAAAGACTCATAACTAAAACAATACTGACTTTTTTCTGTCAAATTTAGTTATGTGTTAACCGTTTAATTGAAGGGAAACGCTTTGTTCCATTCAATCGATTAAGTAAAAGGATATGGAAACATATTGCAGCAAACAATTGCTGTACACAGAATTAAATACAATGATAATACACAATGTATTATTAAGGTTATTAACCCTCTAAATTACAGAAGAACTTTTAAGATTTTCAGTCTTATTTCTTCCAAATATAATCAAGGAACAGGCTCAAAACAATGATATGATTATGTTTTTATTTTTGTCATCCTCCGACTTAATTCGGTCAATATAGCCATATCTCAAAAAATCGGCAATTTTTAGTTAACCTTGTTTTCAAAATGCCATTTGTGAGTAGTATATTAAGTGGATTTCTTTTTTAACATAAATGCTATTTTCTTTAATTGATAATTTCCTTTCACCATAAGTTATATAATCCGATCCTGTTCTCTAAAGAGTTGTTTTTATTTTACGTTTGACTAATGAGTTGATTTTATTTTCACCCATGACATGGCCTCTCGCCTTCATACCTCTTCTATCTTTTCGTAGGACCCGGCGCCTAGCTATCCTCCAGGATTACATACCTCCTTCGTACCTACAGGAATTATATCCGGTAGGACGAGGTTATCATCCTGTGAGATATAACAGCAGTCACCTATTAGTCTCATCCTATCTCATTATCTTTCTTGCCAATTAACTTACCTAAATAAACTGAACACGCATTGTTGAGCCCTTCTCCTACAGCGGAGTCAGAAAGAAAATAAGCACATCGACAGTTTCATTACTTTTCATTATACAGAATAACAGTTACTTATATAGAATAAAGCCTCAATATTATTCATTTATCAGTTCATTATTAATTAATATGTCAGTTTTTTTATTCAGTCAGTCTTTTTATTTAGTCAGTTAATTAATAGATCTTTTTGGTGATATATTAGTTCATTACTCATTACAATGTTAGTTAATGCATTTTTTATTAATCTTTAATTGTATTACTATTATTATATTGATTTATGTTAATTTTTTATATAGGTATTTTTTTATACCTACACATTTATATATTTTTTTTTATGTTACTTCTTACACTCTTACATTAGTTTTACCTACTTTTTATACTTTTTTTTTTTTTAAAATAAGTAATAAAATTTCTCTTTAAATTCCCAGACCTCTTCATCTATTATTATACCCAACAATTACATAATAAAACTATCCTTATAAAGATCTAGAATATTGCAGATCTGATGGTTATTTCAAATATATAAAACTATATAACTGCTTATCGAGCCGGGGCAAATGTGAAGATGACTCGTGATTACCACAAGCCGGAGTGTGGTTAGCTCCAAGCTCTCATCAAGCTATCTCTGACTCACAACTGACTCTTGCCAAATTAGTTTCTAGTATTTTCCCCCACCTTCTTAGCTGGAAGATTGAGTAAGTTCTGCTCTTTCTTATCTTGGCTTTATATCGCTTTAGCAAACTACCTTGCGAATCTGACATCATTTCATACAAGCTCTTAGGTCGCTCAGTGGGTATCGTCTGTGCATTGTATATCATACCATCGACCGTTTTTCAACGATTATATGGGAAATTTAACTAGATATTTATTTATTTTTATTTATTTATTTATTTTTATTCTTGCCTTTATTAAAGTAAAATTCTTCTACATCAACCAAATTGACATTTCATCAAACCACGAAACAAGCAAACCATCAAACCTTTGGATAGCTATATAAAAGGCACGTTTCATATAATTATATCACACATTGAAGTAATATGACGAAACAGAGAATTATTTTATTAGGTGTCCGCTAAGCTATGAAAAATGAAAAAAAAAAAATTCAACACCGTATTTTTTTAAATGTTAGATCGTACAAAGGTTTTTGCAAACTTATGAATTATCAGAACTTAAGTGATGAACATTTTTTATTGTTCCAATGTTAGCGTTAAGTTTCTAACTTACTTGGGCCAATCGAGAAATCAAATTTGTCAACTTGTGTTAAAATATATTAAATTTAAGTAAAATGTAAGAAGAATACCAAACTAACTCATTGTTAACATTACTCATATTTGTTCATAATGAGATACTGAAGTTTTAATGCAAGTTTTTTTAATTTAAATAGAAAATTAAATTAAAAATAGAATGAAATGAATTAATGACAATTAATTTAAAATAGAAAAATTGTGTACTTAATGGATATATTATAACACTATGTATGAAAAGTTGTAATGTAATGAAAATATCATGAAAACATATTAGGAAGATTACTTTATGCTAGTTATGCTTGGAGATGGGACGATCACTCGGAAACTCTATTAATAAATAGAAAATATCGTTATTAAAGTATAAATAATAATAGTTAATTTCTCTACACTATATTAAATAAAATATAACAAGAATATCTATTATTTTTCTCTAAAGAAAATACCCATGATTCAATACCAACTAACGCTGTCCGCAATAGAGGATTATCCGTTAAAAAGACAAGTTCTGGTGTAAATTTAAGATAATAAATGTAATTTTAAGTCTGTATAGCGAGCCCCTTAGACCAACCATTTTGCCTAACAGAAGCGTCTTGCGGGTCTGCAGCACTACCCCTAGATATGATTGACAAAAATTACAGATTTAAGGTTAGTATTTACCTTGGATGTATATACATTCCTACACCCTATCAGATATTTTTTTTAATTAAATATATAATAAATCTTTGTTCTCTATCATTTTTCCATAGAAAATACACCCGTGATTCAATACGAACTAATTCCTCAATTTATATTTGAAAAAACTCCATACAGTATTAAAAAACAGTTTATTTTTTAATTTATATTTAATTGTATAAGTAAATAAAAAGTTTTTTTTTAGAATTAATATATAATAACTAAATTACATGGGGATCGGCAGATGAGAATTTAACATTTCAAGAAACATCCTGGCGTGACCTGTTACAATGATGCCAAATAGAAAACAAATAATCGGTCTAGTAGCCAGGAGAAAAGTGGATAGCGGACGGACGGATTCTCCTTATTCAAAGAATTTTGGATACTACAAGATTTGAAACGTAAAACCTGAAAATTTGTAGGAGGAGGGTAACATTTTTTTACGTACACTGAATTCTGGACTAGTCTAATGTTAGACTTGGTTAGTGCCGTCAATAGATGGTAAGAAAACAAATAGAAAGAGTATCTGAGAATGTGAAGGGGATATTCTGAATAAACAAAACAACGCAGGTTCCTGGAAATTAGAGAATTGCAGGAGCTACTACTTCGAACGAATGATTAGCATAATTATTTATTTGCACTAAAAAAAAAAAAAATGTTTTCTTTTAGAACATTAATTTCTTAATAGCACATATTTTCTAAGTAATATGACATAATAATCAATTTATAATTAAATAACTACTGCATACAAATAAAAAATACGTAATAAAAAAATTTTATTTATTTCTTGATTGCCAAATATTGTTGGTAAAAAACTAGAACTTACATATCCAACCCCCTGTATAATTCATCAACAAACTTCAGATTCTACATACATACATTATATGAGTTTACATATATGAGTTTGGTGTGTTAAATAGGATAGCAAGGTACTGATGAGGAATAAAATTGGTATCCGCGATTAGATATAAGGGCCTAAATTCTATTAGAAGTGTTCAGATATATAAAATTTACAGCCACGGCCGGTAACTTAATAATATTATCCATTAATAGGGTTGTTCGCAATAGAGATGTATTCATTAAGAAGAGACGTTTTGCTGCAAATTTGAGACATAAGTCTTCAGTAAGTAATATGGAGCCAACCATTTTGCCTGACAGATGAGTCTTGCGGGACTGCAGCACTGCTCTTAAATATGATAGAGTTGGGCAAAAATTATTCCATTGACAAGAGACGAATACTTTTTTATTCAAAGTTTTTATTCGATTGACGAGAGACCAATACATTTTTATTCGAATAAAAATACGACTAAACAATCCGAATACTGTTTTCTTCGAATATTTAAAATACTATTTCAATCGAATAAAAAATTAATCGAATACATGTTTTTTTTGTTTTGTTTTTTTAAATTCACTTATTTTTTCCCACCTTCAATTTCTAATGTATGAAAGTCCTATTTCACATATTCAGACGAGTACAAAACGGAAATGCTATCGATTTTAAGATCACATTTTTTTTTATTTCTAACACATAGAGGCCAATTTTTAGGTTTTCGGATATGCAGAATATGAAAATGCAATAGATTTTAACATCGCGCATCGATTTATTTTAACTTTCTTGATTTCTAATATGTTACGGTCCCTTTATACGTTCTGAGGAATGCAGAATATGAAAAAGATATCGATTTATTTTTACTTTTCTGATTTCTAACATGTTAGGATCCCTTTATACGTTTTGATGAATGCAGAATATGAAAATGATATCGATTTTAAGATCTCGTTTCGATTTATTTTAACTAAGAAAAGAAATCTGCATATCACAAAACGTAAAGAGGCCCTAACATGTTAGAAATCAGAAAAGTTAAAATAAATCGATAGTATTTTCATATTCTACATATCTCATAACATAAAGGGACCCTAACACGTTGGAAATCAAATAAATCGATATACAATCTTAAAATCGATAGCATTTTCTTATTCTACATATCTCAACACATATAAAAAGATCCTAACATGTTAGAAATCAAGAAAGTTAAAATTTATCGATACGCGGTTTTAAAATTGATAGCATTTTCATATTCTGCATATCTTATAACATATAAAGGACCCTAACATGTTAAAAATCAAGAAAGTTAAAATAAATCGATACGCAATAATTAAAACGATAGTATTTTCATATTCTACATATCCCAAAACATAAAAACGGACCCTTATTTGATAGAAATCACAAAAGTTAAAATTAATCTATACGCGATCATAAAATATATCTATGTATAGCTAAAAAATGTCGCCTTTATACAAATACAAATGTATTCGGATGGTTAATCATTTTTCGAATAAGAGATTATTTTTCTATAAAATGGATGAATATAAAACTTCATCCATCAACTACTTCAAGCAAAAGTATTCAAATGGTTATTCGAATTGTTTTGCCCGAATAATTGATTATTCGTTTAAAATAATTACGAATATAAAAGTAATCGGATGGTTAATCATATGTTTTGTACGAATAATTGATTAGTCGAGTAGAAAATTCACGAATAAAAAAGTATTCGTCTCTCGTCATTCGAATAATATTTGCCCAACTCTGTATGATAGACAGTTTTTAATGTATCTTTGCTAATTACTATCTTTTACTTTTACTTTCCTGTACATAGAGTATATAGTAAGGGAAAGTATTACGATATTGAAAACGTTTTTGAATAGCTCAAAAAAGAAAAGTCGACGTAACTAACATTACTTATTTAAGGTACGTATATACTAGGGATATGACAACAAATATTCTGCTAAAATCGACCCACCGGTAGTGCTATTTTATAGAATCGATTTTTCACATTTTTTCAGATTTCTCTAAAACGGCGCTCGCAACTTTGATTAAACTGGGTGAATTAATGAACAATTAATTGGTCTTTAATATGTCATTAAACGCTTTATCCTTGATATCTAAAATCTTAACGTAAAGTGCCTTCAATTTAACTTATTTGAAAAAATAAAAAGCCCTCAAAGTAACACTAATTTCGTCTTCTTTGGTCTTAAGATATTTTTTTTTTTTGCAAGCACACGAAAATAGTGGTAACTTCGAAATGGTCTCTGTCCTGCATAAAACATAAGTAAGTAGCAGAGATGGAAAAAAATTAGCGATAGCTAAAACTAATAGCTATAATTGTCATGGATACGATCCTTACTCATGAATGAACCATTGATAAAAATCGTTTCCATGACAACTTAAGCTTTTAGTTTCATCCATAGCTAATTTTTGCCCAACTCTGGTAAGTAGGGTAGTCAATGAATGTTGTGTGATGCGAGCACCGCACCAGATTTTATTTTTCTTCTGCTTCATCCATTTCAAAGTCAAAGTCAATTGAGTGAATTTCAAAGTCATTATAAAAAATATTTAAGCATAAAGGAGTACTAATTCAAATTTACCCAATAAATTAAAAAATAATAATAATAATTGGTTTTTAAAGAAAGTAAATTAAAGAACTTTTGTACTTTAAAACTTATTGCTAAAAAAAATTAACTTTACTTTTTTTATAAATATAGAGAATAACATGAATGCCATTAGCTAATAAAAACCATATGTAATAGGGAATATGTTTTTACTAGAAGGCAAAGTAAATGGGTGGTCTTGCCCAATCTAGCCCGATAGAACCCTTGGCGATGCTTAAATTTACAAATTAATAAACAAAAAAGTAATTTATACCATGTGAACAAAAATCACACGCACATGCTTTATAAGGAGAGAGCGCAGTAAAGGAATCACCGATTGAGCCATTTTTTTAAAAATAATTTTACAGATACAAATTTTATACTTAATAAAACATACATTTTTTTTACGTATGTTGAGAAAAATATAAGCTTCAGAGACAAGGGAAGGTCACTGAAAAGTCAGAAAAACATGTTCTCGTTTCAAGAAAAGAATAATTAAGACTATGGAGGTGATAGAGAAAATGTTCTCACAAAAGACATAAACTGTTAAATACCAACTCTATTATATTTTCTGACTAAGAAATTGTGCAAATTAAATAAAACATAGAATAGAAAATACAGACATACCTGGTTGAAATGAGAGAAAATAATTCAAAATCAATATAACTCGTAACCTGAAAAAAAGAAGTATCAAAATTTCATGTTTCGGGTAATAAGGCATTTTATTATTACGAATTGAATCTAGCATCAAAGAAGGGTTTATGACTTTTCTCTGACTTCTATCTAGAAATTTTACAATCCATATTCAAACTGAAGAGCATAAAAGTTTTTTAAAGACACGGGTCTAAGCTGTTTCCTTTCTTTTCTTTCCTTCGTCTTTATTTTAAATAATAGTGGATTATTTTTTAATTATACTCATATTAGATTTTCTTAAAATTATTTTAGATTTAAAATATTACATTATCGGCAACGACACTGCGAGTTCAGTCAGCCATTTCAAGTAATAAAATAATATTTTACCACCTCAGACCGATTTCACCGCACAAATCAAATTTTGTTCTCATCAAAAATGAAAAAAGACGTAAATAGAAAAAATATCTCAAGACCACCCATCTATTTAATGTTATTTTAGATGCACATGATTATAATGCTCATCTTTTTTAAAATATGGTTGACAAAAACGAAACATAGTCCCCTAGATACTAATTCACATTCTGAAATACAAGCATTATTAAGACTATTTGGTTGGAATGTGCAACACACACATTGTTCCAACAACAACATGGATTCCCATCACATTCGTTTTTCGCTAATAATATATCATTACAATGCATATCAGGATATTATAGTCATCGAAAAAAAAAGTGATTCTTCAAAAGAAAAGTACATTTGAACTAAAGTCCAACTCCAAACAAGGATGGAGTTAATTAATTAGTTTTTTTATGTCACGTTTTTTGATGAATTCTTATTCTTCTTCTGATTTCTTGAAACTACAGCTCGATGTGGGCATTGACCTCCAAGTGTTCTTGATATTTTGGATTATAAGTGAATAGGGAATTTAAGGTTTTTTTTTAATAAATACCACTAAATGACTTATACTCTTGGCCGTAAATCTATGACTTTCTGCCCCACATTATCCTTTAATAATACCCCATTTACTCCTATCGAACAGATCCGTTACTTAGGACTACATCTGAACAAACGACTGACATGGGATCCTCATACAAGACTGAAAAGACGGAAACTGCTCGTTAATACCTACTATTACAACACTTACAATACAAACGATCTAAACTTCCAACTAATTACAAAAGACTCATTTATATGACCATAATAAGGCCTATCTAGAGTTAGGGAAATGAACTATCAAATTTCTCTCGTATCAAAGTCGTAATCAAAATCCTTCGTAAAATTCTTAATTCTCTTTACTTTGCCACAAAGTATGTCATCCATCGCGAATTAAATATATTGCCAATTCAGCCAGGACCAGATACCACACATTCTATTATAAATTTCCTAACCACCCAAACTCACTCCACTAGCCTGGAACAAGGACTTTTAAAACCGGACATACAACGTAAAGCCGTTTTCCCCTAAATCCCCGATCCTGCCAATGGTGATAAATACCTGAAAATCAGGTAAATATAAAGTAACGCCGCATACAATTAATTGTTTTGTAATCTGAAGATATTTCTAACCCATTTAACGTAGAAAAGGGCGTTTTCCAAAAAAAAAGAAGAAATATAAGGATACATTTAATAGGTAAAATAAGTTGAAATTTTAAAATCAAGTTTCAAAATCATCCATCAGGACCTTCCACGGTAAACTTTCCAACCCCTCTAACCCACTTGTTTCTAACTTGGCTTTTTCTTCAATACCTGATAATCCTCAAAGAAGATGACCTCGAAACCTTCTCCTCTAGAAATGTTATTGGAGTTCTATCAATGGGTAAATTCTCCACATGTCTGTATCATGTCATTGTAAAATTAACAACAATTTTACTTATTTTTTTATATTTTTAATACAGTTGTAAATATCAATAAATGTTTAAAAAAAAAAAAAAAAAAAAGAGGGGTTTGTTGAATTGTAGAAAACAAAAATAATTTGAGTTAGGAAATTCCAAATTACAGCATAGTTGTATTCCTTTTACTATTGTAAAATAGTGTAAAATAAATTTTCATTACTTCTTATATTTTTTATTCAGGTGATATTGAATTAATTAGATGGACTGGTTAATATTGTGTTTTTTTTTTAACACCTATTATACATATCCCTAAAAGCCGAACTAATGAATCATTGAAGATATTATTAAAAAAAATAAAACAAAACACTGAATGAACAAGTAAATACACAATATATTGTAAATTTACTATCTACAAAATATTTATAAACAAGAAATCGAAATTAAATATCATATAGGTTTTTAAGAAAAAAATGAGAGAAACTATACTTAATACAACAAGCTATTTTTAAATTCAATTATAATATTTAAGAATAACATTTAAAAATATTTATGACAGGTTCAGACAAAGAAAATTAAAAATGAATTGGCTTAAATGATAGTACGTTTTTGTTTGTAATTTATTTCTATTTCCAATTTACTTTTTGTTGATAAAATCTTACTTTGATGGAGTCCCATCATAATAAAAAAATAGCTGCATACATCTAAAATAATTTTTTTATCTAATTATTTTACAAAAATAGTCTGTTATTTTGAAATCTATCATTAAAATAGCAGTATTAGTTAATTTTGTCAACTGAAATTAGCTAAAAATAAGATATGCAGCTAATATAATAAAATATGAATTTAAAATAAAGTAAAACATAGGTTATAGTGAATTATAAAGTAATTGAAAGCGAATTAAAATCCCAGTCGAGAAACCGCAGAGAAAGGAGAGCGAAAGAGTTCTAAAAAAATTGAAGAAATTTCGGCCTTTGTTTTTAGGCGACAATTAAGGACACAACTGGAACCGGTTGAAGAAAATTGCCTTATTTCTTCTTCTTTGCAACATATTTTTTCTTAAACGAGTCTCATTATAATTAAACGGCAATTACTATATTAATCCACTCCACTTTTCTGCTCATTAATTCTTGTTCCTACTTTTTTTAACTGTTATCATTTATTAATAAACATTTTAACTACATACTTTTTATGTAATCAAGTAAATGAGACCGAAACTTCTTTTTTGTTCAAGAAATATTGAAATAAAAGTCAAAAATTTAAGACATCAATTTTTTTATTTTATTGGTAAATATTACAACCCGCCATGGTTATTTAATAAGCGATAATTTTTGGTGATTTATTAATAAATTATCACTAAGTTTTTAAATATTTTATAAGTAATTTTTTTTTATCTGAAACATAGTTAACCCACCAAGACTATATGAGGTTATTTCTTCCTTTTTAGAGCATTATTACTATTAGTAAATTTGAACTAATTTATTACAAGAGTATCCATTATCCAAGTTTTTGTTAAATATTCAACGGAATGGTTTTTCGAAACTTCATTAAATAATTTAGGTCCATGATTAATGCTAAAAACGCTTTTGGATCAAGTCATGTCAAAAAAACCAATTCGATTCGAAACAGTTACTTTAAGAATTTTTCACTTACAATTTTAGTTATTTTTAAAAATTTATGTTAATAATAGTAACAATCTCAGCGGTGAAGTTGTAAATAATTTTAAAATAATACAATAAGAAAATTAGTCTAAAAACTAGCAACTGTGTCTCTTCTGAGATATTTAAGATTGAATATACCTAATTTTAAAAATAAATCATAATATTCGCAGACCCATTCCTAAAAAAATACTAAACTCTCGGGCCTAAAACATCTTATAGGATTAAAAAAAATTGAAAGTTCCTGCCTCTTGAAGTTAGTTTTTTTTAAATATTTAAACTCACTATTATCAAAGTAACTCAATTTAGCACCAAGTCACCCCATTTTATGGAATATATATAATTAGAAGTACAATTCGATGGTATATTTTTTTCCTCTATTACGGCTCAAATCCTCCATAGAGAACCTATCCAGCTCCATAGTGGAATTCATTTCTAGGGACAACTGTGAAGTAAATAATAATAAATAAATTGACTGACCCAGGTGGGAATCAAACCTTCTAAACGAAGTGCTCTAATACCCACCACCCACTCAGCTATCAGATCCCCAAAACTACAATTAAAGTTTATGTTAAAAAAAAAAAGTATAGTAAGTGGACAATAATTAAAAATATGGACTATTCTAGACTATAATTAAAAATTCATTTCGCAGGACACTAATGACATATTTGACCTAGATGGTAACTTCTCCAAGCCAAGGAAAAAAATACACGTAATAACACAAAAATTAAATGTTATTTACCCATTATTAATACATAAAATTAGATACAGATCATTTCACCACGAAGCAGCTCCCTTCTCTACTAGACCTTTGAAACCCCCTCGTATCGCGAGCTCCAATCAACCACCCCTCGTAAAATTCCTACCCTCGTACCAGAGTCTGTGTGAAATGAAATTCAATAAGTTAATAAAACAATTTCTATGCAAGAGGAGGGGAGGTATCCGCTTCTGATATTTTTAATTTTCATAAAACTTTTTAAAAAGTGTAACAGTAAAAATATTCATTCCAGTTTTATAAGACAGGTATAAAAGCTTCAAGTTTTATAACCCGACTAGAAAAAAATAAAAATTAAAAAACTTTTATATCAGTACCAAGCCGCCTGATCTCTGTTTACATAAGGCAATTATACCATTTTATAGCTGACATATTATATCAAATGTGATATTTAAAAATCCGCTATTAAACGAAATTACAGGAGATTTTAAATTACTTATGGCAAGATCATACGATTTTTAGAACTAAATCTAAAAAATCCTATAGCTTGATGAACAAAAAATATTTGGAAACCTTGGACGATCGTAGTATAGTGGTACACCGGTACGGTCCAGAAGTAGATGCATTAGAGGATTCCGAGAGGTACAGGAGGAGAAAAGAGATGTCCCTCCAAGAAATAATAAAAATAAATTAAATATTTATATTATGCAGAATCATTTATTTTTATCTCAATTAAAACAAGATTTCTCCTCAATGAAATAAGTGTTATTAGTTATATTTGTACATAGGTGGAAATGAAGCCCATTTGGGGTAGGTGAGGAAATATTTTCTAATTTTTTTTTATTTTGTATGATTTTTGGATGTTTTTAATATATATATATATTTTTTTTATTTTAGCAGTAACCTGTATTATTGTGAATTGGGTGTATAGTTAATTCGTTAAAATTGATTTATTGATATTTTTATTTACATATAATATATTAAAATATATTGCAAGTCAAAAGCTAAAATTTCAGTTTCAAATCCCAATTGTTTGGCATCAATTTTCTCAAATTTTTGACCGGTGGTTTAGATTCCCCGCGAATCATTTGGAAGTTGGACCAAATATAGGGTTATATAAACTTTTGTTTTGTGCTTTCTTAAGATAATTTTCCATTCACTCCTTACCAGATGGCATACACAAAACTAAATAGATAAAATTTTCTTAAAAACCAGAACAATTTGTCTTTTTTAAACATTTGACATGCTTTCAATTCATGATTAAACAAACAACGAAACTTTCCATTATTTAGCACTTGAAAGTCCCTTTCAGATGGTGAATATGATGTAATATTAAAATAATGTTAGAAAGCTTAGACCATCATTGGATGATGCCTCTCTGTAAAAATTGAAAATTAATTTAGCGGGTCTCTCTTTATTTCAGTTCCTTAGTAAATGAAAGAGATTCAGATATTCCACAAAAGTTTGTCGTGAAACCATTTGTTGAAATCAACCGTAAAGAGAAAAAATAGTGTGTGTATTTTGTTCTTATCATCACTAATAATTATTAATTAATAATTAATCATTAATTATTGAATGATATTATTGACCTTAATTATTGATATTAATAGAATCAATTAATTATTGAACTTCAAATTCTCTTATAGAGAATTAAATTGAATATAAGCCAATGCCAAAATAAACCTGGCATTCATTTTTAACGAATGAAAGCTTATTTTTTTTTAGAAGTGGATTATGTTTAGTCCAAAAGAGGGATAAGAAAATATTAAACTACATAAAATTAAAATAAAACTTTTCATTATTGGTCCACCCCTAAGGTTCTTTATAGATTGAGTTAAACCAAACCGTATTTCTATTTTTTTTTAAATATCTTTATTGACATTTACAACTGTATATTATATAATACATTGAATAAATTTGAACTTAGTTAAAATGGAGTGTTACAGGCGTGTAGAGCAACTACCCATTGGTAGCACTCTAATGACATTTTACATTAGCTGGTCTCGAGGGCATCTTCTTTTCAGGCGCCTCGGAGGATTGTCAGGAATGGAAGAGGATGCAAGGTTTGAAACTAGAGGGTTTGAATGGTTAGGGAGTTTGTAATGGAAGGTGTGATATCTGGTTCGGGCTAGATAGGTTACATAGGGAACATTAAGGTCTTTATGTATGATTTTATTTGTGACAAAGTTAGGAGCATTGAGGATTTTACGAAGGATTTTGGATTGTAAGGATCGGATACGAGAGGAATTCGAAGGTTAAGTGGAGCCCCAAAGCTCAACTCCATATGTCCTGATTGGCCTTAATATAATCATGTAGATCAGTATTTTGTAATGTGTTGGAAGTTTTGACCGTTTGTCTAGTAAGTGCTGTAATAATCGAAATCGACGTGCAGTTTCCTGTCTTTAAACCGTATTTCTCGAATTTATATATTTTATTTTTTCTTCATTAATCGTGCAATTGTGATTGGCCTTCATAAAGTTTTGGTCACGAAAACCGCAAAATATAAATTTTATTGTAGGAGGATAGCCAAAGTAAAGAAATGTACAAATATAGCACAAGCTATTTATTCGTAAACAACGTGTCACCCCACAATGCATCATCAGGGCTAAATGAGAACAAGATACAAACTTCGTAAGATATGATAAAAATATACATACGAAGTTAAAAAAAAAAGATAATAAAGTTCATCGTTCAGGATCCAGGATGATTAAGCCCTGCAAAATGTAACGTGCAACTTTGGTTACAAAAGGATAGTTTTCTGCTATTTTTGCATCTTCCTCGACCACCATCGGGAACCATCTTCCAATACTCGGTCAACTAATAATCTTCCAAAACAAATTTTATTCTTTTCTCTTGAGAATTCGACCATGATATACATGAACGTTTTATGTTGCTCTTGAGGTCTACTATCAACTCATTAAATATTGTCTTACTTATAAGAGACACCCACTCCTAGACACCCGGTATAGGAATAAATAAATTAAACAGACCAAAGGGAGCGATCATACATAACCTATAATCTAAAATGGCCTAGCAATTGGAGTAGAACTGCAACGAAGTGAATTGGAAAGTGGAGTACAGAGAAGTTGTTTGGGAGGAGTCAAGTTTCGAAACTAGCCCTTAACAGAGGACTGTCTCTGAGGAGTTGAGTTCTTGATTGGTTTATAAAGTAAATGAAATGTTTAGTTCAATCATATCTTATTTGGGGTGCGATTATTACACGAAATCCTGATTTTGAAATAACTAAAGGAGCGAGGGAGCGGATTCATGGACGGTTTTAATCCCTGGGAAAAAATATATTTATTTAATTCCACTTTGCTTCAGTTAACAATTACTAAAACGGATTGAACCAAATAAAATCTACACAGACATAATTAAAAACAATTATAATGTAGATAGTAATTTCAGAAACATAGAGACAGAGAAATACTTTATTCATCTATGCTACCCAAATACATCAGGTTGCTATATCACAGCATACTTATCAATCCGTAATCGGATATATATAAATTACATATAATTACAAGGTATAATAAAATAGAAAGAAAACAATTTTTTTCTCTACAGTTTCCTTTTACTATCAATTTCGGTCTATACACCAAATACAAATATTTCAAATCATTCCTTTTTTTCTTTCCCTTTTCTGTTCCTTCAATTTCACCATTTCACAATGTTGGAGTTATGTTAAAAGATAATGAAAAAATCCGCATTATATAACTTTCGTAAAGATTATGTTCGTTCGTTTAGATCTTAACACTTCTCGTCATGATCTTTAGACTACGTCCAAAAACACCATCTGGAAGTGGGTAATTATTTTATTAGATAATTGATTTGTTCTCTTAGTTATGGCGATAAGAATGTGTTTCAATTACCAATAAAACATAGAAATTCAGGTGACTTGTTAGTTATCAAGAATGGATACGAAATACTATAAAATTTAATTAAATTATCAGTGAATTGAAAGCCTATAATTTTTTTTTAATCCTCGAATCCAGCCTTCAGGTCAAAAATCAAAAATTGAATAGTAATTAATTTATTTATTCATATCTTCCGAGGATACAGCGCCTCGTAGCATATCCTTCGTTAAGAATGAAAGAGGAAGCAAGGTTAGAAACTAGTGGGTTTAAGTGGTTAGGGAGTTTATAATGAAAGGGTTGATATCTGGTTCGGGTTAGATCGATTACATAAGGAACATTAAAATCTTTATGTATGATTTTATTTGTGATAAAGTAAAGAGCATTGAGGATTTTTCGAAGGATTTTGAATTGTAAGGATTGGATATGAAAAGGAACCGAACTTATAATTGTCAAGTAGATCAGTGTTTTAGAGTGAAGTGTTTTTTTAAAATGAATTTCGTATGTAGCATTGATTAATATATTGTAGATGAAAATCCCAAGAAAAAATTATCTATACTTATAACAAATACTTTCAAAGCCATATTATTTTATCAATTGTTATAGATACATTATATATAATGTTATATATGTTTTCCATTTATGAAAAAATATAATTTGTTGAATTTATATTATAATGTGGTAAATGCATATGTCTGTATAGAATAGGAAAGTTAAAAATAAAATATAGAAAAAAAAAGTTGTAGCATTTTTTGGGCTGGGCGACCGAAGTGAAACTTTTGGAAATTAAATAATGCATAAATATTTTATTAATGATGATCATGCATTCCCTCCTATAGCCTAAGGCAGAAAATATTATTTCCATAATTATTAGAATAGAACGGCCATTTCCTAAGTAATGTAATACTACTCCTATTAGGAGACAGGAGCTCACTTAATTAGACCGATACTGCCAGGTTTTTATATAATCCATCTCCTATAAGCTCCTACTCTCCTATTACAATATAAAAAGTTCCTATTATCAATATGTGTTTATTTTAAACAATGTGGGTTTAGTGTTGTTCTAAGGATTTTTTCCTCAATCATTGTTATTGTTATAAATGAATTAAGTACTATTTAATGTTTTAACCTAATGGTAGAATAGAAAGATAAAACTATTTGTAAATAGTGAAACAAACTAATGAAATATTATGCGTCAACGTGAAGAAAAATATACACTATATTTATACAATGTATTGTATGAATAACTTGAATACTCTTATATTCATCGGAAGGCTCCTTAGATCCGGGGATAGAAGCCAACTGGCACCTCACTTTGTATTGGCCCGTTCGGACAAGAAGCTTTGGTAAGCAGATTACAAGCTCTTCTGTTACCGCTTCCTTGGTCGCTCTTAACTTCTTGATATTTCTTCTCCTAATCGTCTCTTTCTGGCGAATAAAGTATATACAACTCAGTTTTTTTATTGAAATTTATAACTGTATTACAAAGATAAAAATAAATATGTGGCAGAATCAATACATTATATATTATTTTAGATGTATTTAAATATTAATTCATTAATCTAATCCATAATTTTTTTATTGTAAGAATGTGGAATTCGAAATCATGTAAATAACTATTTTATTATTGTAATTTCATAGAGTTGTTCAGTCAATTATAGTATAGAAAATCTTCGCTCTATTATTAGTATTATTAAACGTATTTTCCTCGACACAACTACCCTGGTGGTGCACACACCTGCGTCATGTTTCGTTTCTTGAAAAGTGACTTAAGTCTAATTCTGTTCGACAAAACTGTTAGTATACATTGAGGCAGCATTTTTATTTCATTTTACATTTCCATTTTTTTTTAACATTGAGCTCTGGGGCTCCACCAAACCATCAAATTCTTCCCGCATCCAATCGTTACAATCCAAAATCCTACGTAAAATCCTTGATGCTCCTTATTACGTCACTAATAAACTCCTTCATAAAGACCTAAACATCCCATTCGTTGCAGATTTGACCAAAAACAGATATGCGTCCTTTTATTCCAAACTCCTGAACCATCCTAACCCATTAATTCTCAATCTTTTATCCTTAACAATCCCTGATAATCCTCCGAGGCGTCTGAAAAGAAGATGGCCACGGGACCTTCTAATTTAAATTAATGTTTGAAGTACCACCAATGGGTGGTTCCTTCCCAAGATTTTCAAGTGTATATGAAACATACTACATATTTACCTATTGTATTATTTTGTACAGTTGTAAATTACATTAAACAAATAATTAAAAAAACAAAAAAAAACATTTCCTCCATTACTTCAATTATGTTTGAACTGTAATTCTCGATAAGCATATTTTTTTCCAATTTCAGTTATCGATAAATCTACATCACTTAACTTTATGTGACTAATAAGCTTCATCAATAGAAAATGATTAAGCTTTCTGTCTGTTGGTATATTTAATATGAAAAATTCAGATCAATCAAAGATTTTGTTTGTTTATTCAATTTCGAAATATGATCTTTAAAAAAATATTTGTGTGTTATATTACATGTAATAGAGAACTACCGAATTCATTAATTAATTTTAAATAAAATATAGGAATTGATTTTTTTTTTTAATGTGTTACGACACATTAAAGTCTCTCCTTCGTACTTTCTTCGATATTCAGGACTGAACAAGCTTCATTAGAGCCTGCAGAAAATAGACTAAAGGTGAACCGTACCCCAGTCACAGTTGGCATAAAAGGTAAAAAGCTCTTTTCATCAATTCTTTACCGCCCTTTTGATGATTTGATGCTGTAATTACTAAGTGTTTAGAAGGAAAAAAAATACCACATAAATGACCTTCATGGGCTTAGTACTTGATTAAAAATGTCCGTTTGTTAATGAGTGGTACCTCCTTGGCTGATTTCTGTATTCAGTGCTTCCCAACCGGGGTTTCTCAGAACGCACAGATTTTGCTAGCCTCTACCAAGAGTTCCGCGAGATTATTTAGGACTGGGTCATTCCACGTCAACTCATTACAGTTTTGATCCTTTTTATCACAGATTTTCTTCAATTTTGCAGAGTTTGTGTATGTATCCGAGCCTTTCTTAGCTTTCATTGAAAAAATGGCATTTGAGAGTCTCAAATTGAGACTCAACTTGTATCAAATAATAACGTAGAAGTTCCGCCATTTACCAAATTTTCCTACTAGTACCAGAAGGGCTCTGGTGCTAAAAAAAAAAAAAAGGTTGGGAACCATTGCCCTAACCCATTAAAATGTCAAGAACAAACATAATAGAGGCTTGATGTGCCCTAGGGAGTATTCCTGACTTCAAAGTAGATTCGTTAAGGATAGATAAAAAGGAGCTTTATTTCCTTAAACCCCAATAGAGAATAGAAGGTAAACAACTAATAAGCTATTCCATACCTTTAAGTTCTAGAAACGTTACATTAGCAGGTCCCAAGGCGCTCTCAAGTCTCCCGCTGGTATTCCGAGTTGAAGTGGCTCTATCCAACCTCCCGAAGGCAATACCTCCTTGGTGTTTTCCTATTCCAAGTTCTTAAAATCAAAAAACCTACTTATATCCTTGAGCTTCTCACTCTTCGTTCATCCATCCACTCATTAAACACCAGATCCCAACCGATTGATTTATATATGACCTCCTACAGAACCGCCTTCTTTAGCAAATCCTTCGTCATACGTGCAACCTCCTTCTGAAATTCTCTTCCCATCTCCATTCGCCAGTCCTCATCCATTCTCTTCTTTAAACAAGACCTATTCCTTCATTTATTGTATAAACAAACCTCCGCATCATTGTAATCAAATAAATAGGCATATATTGATTAACATTATAAACAGTAGTCAAGCCAATATCCCAATGTAATTTCATTTTACTATCTGAAAACTTGTGAATACTTCCCAGACAGAAATCTTAATGTACGAACCATGTATTTATTCTTAGGGGACATATGTCCCATAATAAAATTATTTTTTACATTTCATTTCATTGAAACAATTAGATACAATTACTGTTATAACTTTATATCAATTAGATACAATTACTGTTATAACTTTATATCAATTAGATAAAATTACTGTTATAACTTCATATCAATTAGATACAATTACTGTTATAACTTCATATCAATTGATGATCAATCAAGATAATTAATATAAAAGTGTTATCCTAATTTCTATTTCAGTTTTTATGATGATTTATACATAATTGGTGGAACTGCTAAAGATCTAATACCCAGCCTGTGGTAGTAAGTTAGGGTGGACTTAAAACTTTCTACTACTACCAGAAGCTGCACATTGATTCCGACTAACTTTCTATCCATCACAGAAGACTTGATCTACATGACGATAATAAGGCCAAGCTGGACACACTGAGTTGAGGTTTGGGGGTCCACTAAACCTCCGAATTCCTTTCATAACCAATCCTTACAATCCAAAATCCTCAATGCTCCTTACCTTGTCACAAATAAAATCATCCATAAAGACCATAAAGTTCCATATATAATCGACCTAGCCCGAACCAGATATCAATCCTTCCGTTATTAACCCCCTAGCCACCCAAAACCCTCTAGTTTCTAACCTTGATTCCTCTTCCATTACTGAGAACCCCCAAGGAACTAGAAAAGAAGATGACCTCGAGACCTTCTATTGTAGAAATATTATTGGAATGCTACCAATGGATAGTTTCTCTACATGCCTGTATCACTCTATCATGATCTTGTATCAAATTTACAAGATGCATTTTTATGTAAATATCATCAAATAAAAAAAAGAAAATGGTTGGATGGAAGTATAGGCCGTCGGACGAATCATGTTCATCCGTAGTAGCAAGAGAAAGTCACATTAAACTATTATAAACATAATTTTTTATTATAGGTTTATAAAACATACATATTTTCCAACATATTATAACAGTTAAGAGTTTAGATAACTTTTTTTTTGTAAGTTGGTGTTTACTAACAATGGGGAGAGTAAGTGGCTTATAAAGCTGGCAATTGTAACTTGTAAATGGGGAGATAGGTCGGGTCCGTGCCCTAGTTCAGTCCCAACGGCTTCCTACTCCCTGCCTCTACTTCCTCCTCATGCTTTTACTATTTACTATCACTTCCCATTCAGTCATATCTAAGAGTCTGACGTCACCTTATCGGTGGGCTATATAGCAGAGAAGAGGTGAAATGTTCAAGATTCAAGACGAATCATCGCTTCTACGTTGGAAGTTGATACAAGGTAGTAGCACCATTAGATGAACACACTAGTGTATGAACAATTCTAATAAAACCGATTTAAATAAACTTTCTGAAGTTCTCTGGTGGTTCCTTGGATTATTTTTGGTTACACCCTAAACACTGGAGACCATCTCAAATGTCCAAGTTTAAGTTTCATACTGAGAAATTTATAATACGTTCTAAGAAAACAGCTATGTAGTCCAATAAAAGATGTAGATCTTATGAAGATCTGATATTTTGATACTATGATTTTTAGGAACTTTTGTGGGAATATTATGGTGTTTTTTGTAGGTACTATTTTTCCATAGTTCGCTTTTTCATTGAAAGTAGTTGTGGAAACTCAGTTTGTTTCCAATAATTAAGAATACATTGTATTCGAGCATTGTGTCCAGCGACTGTTGGTTTTCCTGGGTATGAACAGGCTACTGGGCCTTTTGTAGCCGAGCAGTCTGGGCGGATTGACTTTTGTTGGCTGTTCGACAATATTAAATTCGACCCTCACACTCTGGTTAAAATAGTGAATAGTTAGTTACTGCTAGGATAACTCCTGGTATGTCAGAAATGAGCAGGTGGGGTGTAAAAAAAAAAGAAAAGCAAAAAAAAAATTCATCTTCTTGAGAATTCATCAATTTTCTGTTTTTCTAAAGCTGTGGTCAAATTTGAATCTAGAAAATTTACGGTTTCTATTCATGTAATCAACAACAAAAAAAATATGCAGGCTTCAGCAGATGAAATGTGGTCGAAAATACAATCTGAGGAATTCATTTACTGGTGCAGCCAGCTGTTTGTCAATGCTCCACTGATTGAATACCTTAGTTTTGGACATTTGGAGGAAAATACCAAGTGACTTCTAAAAGAGCATACTTAGCAATCTAGTAAGATAAACAACCCAATATTTAACTAAGATATGAGGGAAAAAATGAAATGCCAGGAAGTTTTAGACTCATTTTCCATTTAGCTTATCCTCAAATAATCGAATACTCGATTGAGCTGGAAAATCTATTCACTCGTTCAAAACTCTTAATATATAATTTACCGACCCACCTTGGTTTTAATGAATTCGGAGCAGTGAGAGTCTGGTTAAAAATAAATTTTTATTTTTATTAAAAAGAAATAAATAGACTGGTTAACTAAAAAGGCAATCGTTCTCGGCCGGACTCATCCCACTAAGAGCAACGGTCCTATATAATTTGTTTAATATTTGCCTAAAACGGAAAGAGAATACTTTAAAATAGTTAAATACGCTAATATTTATAAAGCACCTGAAATTGAAAAACGGCGTGAAACCACCAACTCCCACCTCCGTGGTAGCCTTACTGACTTTTTAAACAGACAATAATAGCGAGTAGGTTGGTCGATCTACTATATGTCACAATCTCACAAGAAATCATTAATATCAAAAAAAAGACAATCCTTCCCAGCCGGACCCACCCCACTAAGACCCTCGGAGAGCAATGGTCCTATATCACTTTTGAAATATTTGACTTCATCAGATTTACGTCACACTGATCACATCTAATAATTATGCCAATTACCTCTTTAACCCAGACCAAGAGAGACAAAGATATAGGTCTCGACCCTCCAATGTGTAAGAGAGAACCAGGACAGCCTCAGGTACTGCGGGCTCGAGAACCTCCAAGAACCTCTTTAAAGGAACCCCCTCTCGCCTATCCCCTCCCCGTCAAAAGCTTTACAGCACATTTCTAACTGCACACACCGTATTTTACTAATGATGAACAATATAATTCATTAAATACGAATTGTGGAATTTTTCGAAGCTGCTCTACTGACATCATGTGGCTTTGTATTATTCTTGACCCAATCCTTTCAATTACTTAACTTCTTTTATTCACCAATTGGCAAAGATTTCGAAAGATGCAGCTCGATTCGTTAATAACCCAACTGAAATATTCTACAATGCTTAATATTATATTAACCCATTATGATTCCAGGTATTTCAAGAAGAGCTCTGCAGTTATATTTTATTTCACAATAAAGTGGAACGTATTATTGCACCATTCCATTACAACAGCTCATAAATGACTCTTACAGCACCACGGAATGGAAATCAGGAATAGTCTGTGAAGTTTTAAGCGCTCGAACTAAAAAGCCATAATAACCTCACGATGCATTTTGACAATTGAGGGTAGTAAAAGTTAATATTTCACTATAACTCTCAGAATGAATAAAACTTTTATTTTTCTCAAACGCTAATAAATTTGCGAGGTTTATAATTTTCATTTTGATTTTTAAGTGGTCTGAGAGTTTTTAAATCCTTTAATAAACCGTGCAGTCACACTAAAAAGACTACAAATAAAATTAACTTATAGCTTTTTTTTTAATTACTCACCTTGTGAAATGGCCCCAGACAAGGCACTGGTTATATAGAGTGATGCCTATAATAATTTTTTTACCGAAATTACTTGATTTCAAAATTACTTCAAATGGGTAAACAAAATAAAAGATTACGAAACTATTAATTGAAAGCAGTGCTATCGATGCGCACATTTTTACCTGATTTTCGGGTATTTGTTAACGTAGCAGGTATTCGGATGGGATCGGGGATTTCGGGTAAATGGTTTTACGTTATATTTAGAGCCCTTAAGCATGGTCACACTGTTTCTTGGTCCAGTTTCTATGGTTAATCCTTAAACACTTTTTCTATTACCGATAAGTTATTATTTTTCCTTACATATTGCATTATAGACCATTTGGAGCCCATTACATATTTATTTTTGGGGTCCGGAGGGAATTCATTTTTAGGAACCCCCACCCTGTATGTCAGAAATCACCAGGACGTGGGTAAAAAACATAAAATAAAAAATGTTCCCTCTATTTAGCGTTGTGAAGCCTTCTAAGTTCGCCGGTTAACTCATCCTTTTCCGGTCCGAATATTTCAATAATACTTTATTTTCAAAAATCTTAAGGCGCTGTTCTTCCCTTAGAGTAAAATACCACAATACACATCCATAAACAGCAGTGGGAAGGATAATAGTTTTGCAAATTCTAACCTCCAAGTTTCTGGAAAGAAGGCGGGAGGCTAAGCAATTTCGAAATTGAAAAATAACAAGAATTCCCCACCTTTAACCTCGTTTTTATTTCCTCATCAATTTCGTGATTTATAGTTACCGTAGTGCTATGTATCGAGGTATTAGCAATTATTAATATTATCGGGGTCTTTGCCATATGTATTGTCATACTTGTGCCGGGTATTTGCCTGTCAACAAAGGACACTTCACAGGTAGTTAATGGACAGCTGAAAGGGTCCTGAGCAAATCTATTAAAAGCAGGAATTGCCTACAGGCTTTGTCGGTGGGCAGGTTAATTATAAACAACATTTGCACCAAACACCTTTCAAAATCTATGGTGGTACAAGAGGTGTCTTCTAACGTATTTTTTTAGGGCGTGGCTAATGATAGCCAATGAGGAAATGAGATTCCCAAAAGGCGACGCCCCCTTTTGAAACAAGTGGGGGTAGAAGGAAAGAGAACACAGACAGAGAGAGAAGCGGTAGAAGTACAGAAGTAGGAGGTCGGGCGAGAGAAGAGGTCCTGAGAAGGGCTCTTCAGAAATGGAACTTCACAACCAGACGAAGTCCTAAAAACAGCTATGAGATCTGAACGCCACCCCTTATGAACAAGATGACACTCACGTTACTACACGCACCACCCAAATCAACCAACTCAGCACTCATTCAGATGTACTAATATATGTAATAAGTGTAATAATCGATATTTTATGGTAAACCAATTATCTGAATCATTTTAATCATAGCAATAAATTATAAATAAACACTTTGTTCCTTAATGTAGTTTATTTACTATTATATTACACAATACCACCCTTATTATATTATATAGTTAGTAGTAACAACATTTTATAAATAAAAAAGTATTTAATTGGTAAACACACAACAAGCCTTTAGGAAAAGAATCCAATTATAATAATAGTTTTGCAGGACTATATATAAATTAATTAATTAACTTATTTTGGATAATTGCCTTCAGCCAGGCATCCCGACTAAATCCCGAGACAGCACATAGCAGTAGAACCTAAATACTTAAACATCTTTACCTGTTTTTCTACGTTCTATGTTTCTACTGCTAATCATATATTTTGTTTAATTCCTATTTATTTCTTGAGCTGGTTCCTTACTAGATCTTATCAACGTTGTTTTAGTTTGTATTATAGTTTCCTCGTCCTCGCTCAATGATATCAAACCTTCAGGGTACCCAAGCACTGGTATCTTCCCACATAAAGTTTAAACCCTTTTTAACATTTCTGATAACGTCTTCTAGTGCTAAATTAAATAAGATCGGTGACAGAGAATCGCCTTGATTTAAAACCGGCCGAACCTTGAACTTCTCAGAACAATGATTACCAATGATAATAATTATTATTAAAATCAGAATAATGATCCGATGATGCCTACGTATATTTGTGAATATCCTTGCGTTTAAACGTATTACTTTTTATTATTATGTCGATTATACGAATATTTCGCGATGGCAAAGTTTATTAGTCGTATTCCATTATAGTGATATCAGTGATTAGTCGTGTCCGTGCAAATTTTAAGATATTAAAGAATATATTATTATAGTTGTGTAGTAATTATTAATTATTGGTCACGCCCAATTATTCCGAGTTGGCTACGCCCTCGGAGTTATCGTTTACATTGAGTTAAGAATGTCCACCATTGTAATCTAAACTGAAACAGAAGGCAACCTGTGATTGGCCCGTAATCCTATTCCAACCACTCGGAGATCATAAATGGCGTCTTTTTGGCTTCACTTTTCTTGACAACTTACTTACTCCATTATACTCTTTACTCCTGAATAAAAATTTAATATTACCAGTCATTTTTGTCGACAGTCTCCGTTGCTTAATTACACTTCGAACTGGTGCAGTCACACCAGGCCGCGAGCTAATAATGAATAAAAAAATGGTTGAAAGTTGAATCTTCTAGTAGGATATGAAATAAAAAAATTAAGTGGACTCCTATAGTCCACAGAATAGGCAAGATTACTTTAATAGCGTGGGCGGCAGTAATAAACCTCTTATAGGGAGTAATAATTGGGTTTCTAGATTTTACGTGGGCTTTCCAAAAGGGATTGCATAATGTCCCGCATCAGCTAAACCGGCTCTGAAAATAATCGCCATATATGATTATAATCCATCAAACAAACGACAAAAATAAATATTATTAAACTAATTCAATTTACAGAGCAACCGCGTGGGTTGAAGAAGAATTTTATCAGGCATTCCCTTTTCACTCTCCAAATCGGTTAGCAGTCTAATTTGTCATGATTGTGAGTTTTATACCTTCACACTTCCATCTAAATTCAATTAATTTCAAATCTCTTCTCGACTTGTAATTTTAATTATAACAAAAATGATTTTACACTCGCTTTAAACTTTGTACCGTACCCGACTCTTCCTGTCAATACATAAATAAACTAAATATGAAACTAACATTGAGGGAAACTAATTTTTGAAGTTGAATTAATTTAATACTTTAAGGCTAAATGGTACTGAGCACTGAAATCTAATCCACCAATATGATCACTTTTGGTACAATCAATCTAATTATTTCTTCTAGGATAGTGAGTTACTGTCATACTTCAAATATTTTTTTACTAATTTTCAATTTATTATAATTCTTCTTTACGACGTTTCGGACCATTCATTTTCAAGCATTTTTTCTAAGAATAATTACGTGGTGTTATCATTATATATTAATTGTTTACATGAATATAATTTATTACAATTAAAGTTTGTTAATTTTATTGGAAATATCCAGAATTCGTTTTCCCTACACTTAAATTGTTTAATATTGATAATTTTAAAAATCTTTTACTATTATAGTTATTTTTTTCCGTTCTTGTTTGTTTTTAAACTAATTATTCCTTGTTCATTTTTTTTATACAATTTTTGATTGTGATTTTTTCACTTTTCTTGTATAATTAAAATATTTTTACACTGCATTTCATTACCGTCACATATTTACATTTCATTCTATATTTATTTATAGAAGGAAAACTGACCAAATTTCAAACTTAAACTGTATAAAAAAGTGTTTTAAAAAATTTGATCACTAAACAATTAGTTTAAGAACTCGGATGTAAAACAAGGAACTTGAAAGTATATATTGAAAGAAAATACACATGTAAAAGGTATGCAAAATTATCAATAATAAAACTTTTAAGGGTAAAAAAATGAATTTTGGCTATTCTTCAATTAAATTAATGAACTTTAAATATAATAAGTTATATACATTAAAATAATTAATAGATAATAAATAACACTGCATAACTATTTTTAGAAAAAAAAATCCAGAAGAAGGTTGGACGTCCTGAAGCGTAGTAAAGAATTTATTATAAATCTGAAATAGATAATTAGAAAATATTATAAATACAGTGTACTCGGAAAAGAAAATTTCTTAACCAATTATTTTCAAATTATTTTTCAAAGCTAAGTAAGGTTCTGAAAACAACTATTTTTCATTTAAAAAATCAAACTTGAAGAAATTTACCATATTTATAATGAGTAAAAGTAAAAATAAAAAATTACAATAAATTAAAAAAAAAAAAGGACAAACAGTATTATAGGCAAACACAATTTCATCAATACATCGATCCTTCGAAAGGTACATCAAGAAGATAAATGAGAAAAAAGAGGATCCTGAAAAGGACGGATTGAGACTCGATGAAAGACGGAGAAAAAGTGAGAATAAGAAGAGGAGGTGGAAATGGGAGCGAAGGAAGAAGGGGTGAGAAAACCATTGGAAATTTAAAGGCTTTATTGAAGAGATGGAAATGTGGCAGGGGAGGGGGGTTGGCAGATTTCGGCGAAGGTGTGACTTATGCACAACACTCCTCGATTATGAATATCTGTTAAGAGATTGGCCGGATCATTCCTCTCTTGCCATGAATTAACCAATGCTATGGCCCCGTCTATCCTTCATTATTTCCGGAGGTCTATCTGAGCAGTTTCCGGATAGGTATTTATTTCTAAGGATGGAAGCTGATAAATGTACAGTAGAAGCATAATAAGCAACAAAATACTTGTATATTAATTTTATGTTTTTATACTTAATAAAAGTGTACAAACATTTTTTTTTTTTTTACTTTGCCCGGGATTTTTCAAGCAAAAATTACACAATACTCACTCAGAGCCTCCCCAGGCATTTGTGAAGCCCGTTAGCCAATGGGTGGCACTTACAAAATTAGGCGTGAGAGTGACGAACCCACCTTATGAAAACCTCATCAAGAAACGCACGATGCATTTCCGTAGTACTGGACCTCCACGGTCTGTTGTGCAAGAAGAAAAATAGTTAATAAAAACGATTTGAAATAGGTGCTCCGCGATATTTCATTGGAAAGTAACTTTTTGAAATAATATAATAAATTAAATGAAAAATATTCATCACCACGTAATTGCAATAAGAATCGTAATAATTGTAATAAGAAGACAAAAATAGTCAACGTGTCGATTTGGCATATGAGGCAAAGAAGACCTAATGACAGAGTTGTTACCTCAGATTGCAAAAGAACCTTAAAAACCATGGAGGTTTTAAATTGTATTCAATTGTAGAGAAGTTAAAGCGGTAAAAATAAAAATCAACACAATCACTTATGCAACTAACCTTACTTTTATTAAATATGAAACCTATATGAGGAAGTTCTGGTTAGTTCCATTGTTACTAATCAAAATGAATATTATTATACAATTATTAATATTAAAATTTAATTTACTTCATTATTATTTAAACTCAATCATAATATTTATGTAAAAGTTATTTTGACACATTAAAAAATAAAATTAACTAAGACTGCTTCCTACATTGATACTCAAGGATGGAGCCCCCAAACAAGTAATAGAAAATTAATTTTTAAAATTTTTTTTTATTTTATATTTCAGACAAATAATTTTAAGACTGAAGAATGGGCAATATGTCGGAAATATTGACCATTTAAATCAAAAGAACTGAATTTACAAGTGTATATTTACAAACAATACAAGTGTATGATGATTACACAAATAAAACTTTATTCTTATGAGGTTTTGTAAGCCCCATCCATTTTTTCAGATAATTGAGGTTAAAGTTCAAAATTCCACTAAGCCTTAGGTTTTTCAGATACAATATTGAAATGGATCCAGAGAATCTAATATTTTATACACTTTTTTTAACACAATAACAACATCTTTCCGCCAAACTTGAAGTTTCTGCAGTTTTATTTTTCAATTTTAAATTTTTTTAGTTAAGGATGTGGGAAGGCAGTTGCACTATGGTAAGGCACAATATTACTAACTCCAAGGAATCGAGTTTGACTCCAGATAGGCAGATAATTATTTTCTGTTACACTGTAGCCATGAGTCATTCCTGTGGGTTCTGACCCCCTCTTGGGGTCCATCTAGCCTCATAAAGTGGGGAGATTCTTACCCTTGATTGAGTAAGAATCTTATGGTCAAGCGTGATTCTGTCCAAATCACCTCCTTCCACAACTGTTGGTTTAGTAACAATACTTCCTTACTAAGTACTGCACCCTTAACCCTTCTTGGGTTGTAGCGGTATAGATTTAATTTAATTTTAGTAAAAGATGTAAGACCAATTTCATACATATATAGTGGAATATGAAATTATGATTCAAGGAATAATTATTGCTAAACAGATCTGGTAATCTCCCAATCATACTGTTTATGCAAGGATTAGTAGTTATTTATAAAATAAAACGAATTTTACAATTTTTAGGATTTAAGGGGTCCTTAACATTATAGTGATTGGATGGAGGGGTCTTTAGAAGAAAAAAATTGGAAACCCTTACCTTCAAAGATTATTTAGTCGCAGTAATTCTTTGCTTTAAATCTGTGCCCAAATGCCAAAAGTATTATGAGCCACGATTTCTTTAAAATCAAGGGTTTTTAACATTGCAGAGTCTCCTTCCTATGTTGATTTAAGATAGCAAAAAATGATTTTGCTTGTATATATATATACATATAACTTAGTTCTTTGTAAGATAATAAGAAACAATAATAATAAGAACAATGCTAACAATAATAAGAAATATGCTACTAGAAGGCTTAGTGAACCTTCATGGTCATACCTTAATGTTTCTATGGATACCAGATGATGAAAGTTGTTCTTGAATCTGTGTGCTGTTACTCTGCTTCCAAACCCCCTTTATATCAGTTCTTACTTTCAGTCTGATCATAGGTTTTATATATATA
>NW_027105702.1:151241-180407 GCF_000696795.3 Halyomorpha halys | reverse complement strand
TATATATATATATACATTACTATCTTAAAGGTAATAATATCTTAAAGATTAAAGATACTAATACAGGGACATAAAAGTGATGTATGAAATTTTTCCATCTGACCACAGAAATAAACTATTCAAGAATATTAAAACCCAAGGAAGAGTTAAAAATATATGCCATGCCAAACAACCTTAAGGACACGCCAGTTGAATCTTGGTCAATTATCTAGAAGGTTTTTGTTAAACAAGAGAAATAATTTTTAATACTTATTCTAATTGTTTTTAGAGGATAGAGAATGGTTAGAAACAGAAATAAATCATTCTTATCATTCCACAAATATACACTACATTGAACAATTCCATTTAGATATACTGGCTATGCTCTTTGTTTATATTTAATTTTTTTTTTTTTTTTTGGTCATTATTCTCTGTATATATTAAAAACTTTTTTTAGCTTTAAAAAATATATCTTCAAATTCCTATTTCCATATTGTTTGTATATACCAGTATAATGTGAGTGATGACTGAAAAATATTTATGTTAGATAATTCTAAATTGTTTCTTATTAACCTCAGCGATATTTTCTTCAAAAATATTCAGAAATGGTTTTTGTTACAACCATTTTAGAGAGCTTCCATGACATGATGAAAAAACTAAAGTTCTCTTTTTCATAAATTTATGAGTTATTTGCGGTTTTTCTATTAGTCTCCTTTTGAACTACACACTTCTCACTTTTATAATTTATTGGCTTAATAACATTTAAGTCTATGTAACTTAACCTGTTGTCTATCACAGAATAAGCTGAACAAGGCTTTCATTTTTGTTTTAAAAAAATTATGTAAACTTATCAATGTACGAGTATTTTCAGTAAAAATACACTTTTTATTTATGAAAAATGTGTAAAATAAAATATAAAACATAATTTTCATTAATCATATTAAGTATTCCTTAAGTGATGTGAATTAATACGATATGAGCTGAAATTTATTAACTGTAAGACCAATAAATATCACTTAAAAAATAATAACACTAATATGCTGAATAATATAAAATCTTATGATCTCTAGAATATAAAATAGCTATGACCGAATTCCACTTTTAAATAAATTAAGTTTATGATTAAAATTATAAAAATTATTTTTTATCTTGAAACATGAGCATTATGGATTAATTTAAATTAAATAAGTCCCTTAATAAGTAATGCTCTCACTGACAATCATTCATTACTTATGTATCCTATTAGTATAATTTATATTTATTTATATATTCTTTCCACAACAGCAATTTTTTGGCTGTCTTGAAACCAGTAATAACAGAAGATTATTAGGACCATGGATTAATATCAAGTATGACTTATAAATACTATTATAAAAAATAAATAAATAATAATAAATGATACTACAATAAATAAGCAAAAGGGAGATAAGAAAAAGTATAATAAAATGTGAATTCAAGACTTTCTTAATATAATAGAAGAATAGAAGGGTTCTAACTCTCCTTTCTATGAATGATGTATAGTAGTATTCTAAAAAATACCATGCAGAAATTTTTTTTTTTTTAATTATATTTCATATTAAATATTATGTTGTATTAATAAGACAGCATGTTTGATGATTGTACTTTAATTATACTTATGAAAGTCAGTCAGTATATAAATTTTTCTTCTTTTTTATTTTATCTCTTAGTTCTTATATTATCATAGAATAAAATAAAAATAATTCTACAGATAAAGTTTAAATAAATATATTTTGAATCTTGCAGTAGGTATATAATACTACAATAAAATAATCTTGCCGTACACGACAAAGAATGAACTGATATTTAAAAAAATGACATAATTATCTATTAAAAACCAGTAACAGATATAATTGTGCCATCAAAATATTAAAATTAAACATCATTTTGATATAATTAACCTTATAATATTAATAAATAGTTTAAATACCTGTTATTAATATGTTTTCAAAGATCCACAGCTTTCCATCTGAAAACAAAAAATACTCATTAATAAAAAAATTATAGAATATATTCTTCATTATAAAATTTCATTTCTGCTTCAATACTTAGAGCTTATGAACACAGTTAGGTCCAGCACATTTTCAGTAGATTGAAAAACATTTTTCACCATATGGCTAAATTAAAATAATGAAGACTCAACCAAGGTTTAGTTAAAGTTTTCTATAGTTCACATGCTCTGCAGTAATTGGCTCCATTAGGTCCACTGTTTAAAACTGAGTGCATGTTGTGCTGACCATTTTTACGTAAAGAAGACACCTACTTGTGCTTGTATAACAAATTTTTAACAAATTTCTGGCTCGTTCCAAATGATTTTACATTTATCATTAAACTTTATTTATGTTTTTAACTTGATTTTCTAATATTTGAAAAGTAAATTTTGATGGATCAATTCAATTGGTATAAGATAGCTTATGAATGAAATTATTTTATTATATGTATAAATGATTGACCATATTTTTTTAAAATATAGGAGATGGTTGGGAGTGCGGTCAAAGAGAATAAAAAATAGTAGTGAACTATTTTTTGTTCTCTTTGCCCGCATCCCTAACCATCTCCTTTGAAATTATTTTATAATTTAATGTAGGAACATCTTAGAGAAATAAAACTACAAATATATACCTACAACAGCCAAGAAAAAGTTATCAATACATATATTACTGTTATAAGGATTAATGACAGTGTAAAACTATAAATAATTTTACTGTAAATTTTTAATTAAATCTATAAAAGAGACTGCTCTTCGGTTCCAAATTCAATGTGAAGAAGGGTCCAATATCTTATATATATTTTGTTTATTCGTTTTCCCTCATCCCTTTTTTATTTATATTTATTGTTTATTCCCTTCTAACTTTTATAAAGAGCCGAATTAAATCTAAATTTATGAACAAAACTGTACATATATTTATTTATTTTTTGTAGTAATATTGAAAATTCATCAAAATATGAACTACACAGTATGTTTAGACCAACAAGTCTACAATATCAAAGTAAACGTCAGAAAAAATATATTTAATTTCCTTTATTTAAATGCTATGTTATGTAAACTGTGATAAGCAATATACTCATCAAATAAAACATGTAAGGAATTTTTCAACGTGAGGTTCTTAGCTAGGAGTAAAGAAAAGACAATAAAAAAATTTTTAAAATGATTATTGATGTAACATACAACTTACCCTTGATTTATCAGAAATGTCAGTTGCTTCTTTCTTGAAGTTCACTATCCATTAAAGTCTTTAAATCCAGCAGATTTCGAAACGAAAAACAACGGATAGCCACAACATTAACTAAGAAAATTCACTAGAACACAAACTACACTTTTAAATATAACGCACTTAATGACATACCCGATCCGCACCAGATAAAATGGTACAAAATAAAGTAATCTTATACTTGCTTACATTAAATAAAAGTAAAAAAAAAATAAATAAAAACTCTTTTTCACTGTATCTTTTGAGTAAAAGTCAAAATATATTATGTGTATAAAAAACTGATGTTAATATTCAGAAATTACTAAATAATGTAATCAAAATAATTGCGAAAGCTTCTTTTGATTAATTTTAAGGAAAACGTAAATTAAAATTTGTATTATATTTATGATATTTACAATATTTTTCCCATAAATTACTTAAACTACATTTGTTACTAATTAACATAAAATAGTAAAAGCCATAAATAAATATAATCTTTAACGTAAATAAAATCAATAACGTTTTGGTTCAGCTAGTGCAAATTCTTAAAATTATTCATGGGTTTTTCTTTCGTAAAATATAATCTGTAAATAAAAGGAACTTAACTGCCCAAAATTATAGGAAAATTTGACTAATTAGAACTTCTTACCAATCGCAGCAGTGAACTAAAATATGGACAGCATTCTTTATTACTGTAAGGTTCTGACTTAAATATTTTTTAAACAATTAATTTCTATTCAGCGACAAATGTGACAATTGAAAAATAAGAAACTCGAATTTCCTTTTTATCCGTCTGAAATCAGACCATATTCCATATGAACTTTTCAGTTAAAAACAAGTGGAATGGGTTGCATTCAAGAAAAACAATTAATAAATAGTTTAAACTATTTATTAATAGCTAAAGTTTGACCCACACTGCAGGTCATCATCAAGACTGTTGTAATTAGTGGAGGTATACAGGATGGATTTATCATATATCTTGCACAGATCAACCAACCATAGAAGCCCCAGTGAAGACCTGCTGTGTGGGTCAAAAGGTTGATTATTAAAAAATAGATCAACTATGACCTCTTTGAATATTACTGATCATTAACAGGACAACAATTTGTAAATATGCTCTTATCAACCACAGTAAGAAAGAACCTTGGTTATTTGTTAAAACTTATTTCCTTCGATATTTCTATCCATTTCGAGATAATTTTGCCTGTTATTTAATGGTCAACTGATACAGAGGCCTGTAACACAGGGTATATATGCTATAAATATGATAACCTCTACTGCTATTATCCGCTATAGTTGCAATTATTTTGATACCAAACCCTCAGCTTCATTAAAGAGGCTGTGGAATTTGTATAGTTTTTACTAATGGTGATAATTGTCTTCGTTAATTCTTAATCACGACCCAAGATGGCTGTTGAGCCTTCTCCCTCCCTAGTTCCTGGTGCACTAAAATTGTGACGGAATATTACTCATTTAATAACTTCAGGGTTGTTCAGTGATTGAGTTTTAATATCGATTAGAATTTAGATTATTATTGTTCACAATACGATCAAGGGCTTTCTCTGCATCTTGTGGAATTAAATACGAAGTTTAATTCGAAATAATAATTAATTTTTTCATCCTACATAAAATAAGTATCTTAAATAAGTTATTTAATAAATTAATTAAAGACTTAATTTTTCTGCATTATATTTACAAATTAAATCTTATCCTGCTAAACCATAATGCCGTTTTGAAAAAAAAAATCTGGTTCGGTTCAGAAAATAAATTCTTAATAAACACAATACAGTTGTGAGATCGAATCTTCTAGGAAATGAGCAATAAATTGCACAGCTTTAACCTGATTAAACCAAACCAAACATTAAGCGTCTTTTGCGTTTTCGTTTCAAGTAACTTGTATAAATTTGAACACTTGAGGCATTGCACTCCAAAAATTAATAGTTTCAGAATTTGATTATTACGAGATAAGATAATTTCTCCCCAAAACAGTAAAATCATATATTCATTAACCATTTTTTGGAAAATTCGTTTTATCTCGAGATAATCTAGCACCAAATGTCAAATAAATAAATCAAAAATTTGGAAATGGATTAGAAAAGATCGATTCTTCTCATTCTCATTACTCCATGATATCGAATCCTACACACCTATGGGGCTTAGAAAGAAACAAATATTTGGTTATGTAATGTAAGGCCATATTTCTGACAACTGCAATTGACCACAAATATACATCTAATGAAAATATTAATCCGTTCGGATTACTAATTAATTCATTAATTATAATAGTTGCTGTGAAGTGACAACAAGAAAAGATGGTTGAAAGTGGTTACACTTAAAAAAACACCAAATAACAACATCTGAATATAGTGATATCACATACCTATTTAGGACATACGATTTCAAAGTCAATAATTGGTTTAACGTTGGTGAAATTAAGAAGTTGCACTTTAAAACGAATATAAATTAAGAGAGAGAAAAAAAAGAGGGAAATGAATTATTAATGTTCTCGAACGTTCTATTCTCAATTCAACGCTACCAACATTAAATTAGAAAAAAAAATGAGTATTATTATATTTGATTTTGTTGTTGATTATTAATATTGGTCATAAATTAAAATTACAATGTCTATTAAAATTGGATAGTCATATAAATTCGAGTTTAAAACTTATTATTTCATGTTTAGTATTTGCCTTTAGCAAAATATGATTAATCTTTGAAACAATTGTCCACATTATATATCAGTGTGCCAAAAAAAAAAAAATCGAGTTATTAATTTAACACTATAATTTTTCAGCCCAACTAATAAATGTTTTTTAATTAAAGAAGAATATAACTGTTGAACGTTTTGTTGTATTTGGGGAAGTATCTAATTCAATATTTAGCTCTCACGTTATTCGATTATATCTTTCTTCTAAAACACTAAGATAAATATTAGGTTGGTTGCATGGTGTGGAACTAAAATATTAATTTCAATCAATGAATAGTAAATATTGTTTGATTAGTTTATTAACTAATTAATGTTTTATGATTTAAATTCCTCGAAAGGCATGATGTATCAAATAATCATAAATCAAAATGCTTCAATGCTTGAACCAAATCAGATAAATTAGAGACAGTTAAAATGTTGCAGCTGTACTTGAGGTTTGAAGCAATTATATACAAAATTAATGGCATTAAAAGTACTGACAGTTCGTAGTTTTTCAGTTCTTACTTATTAGAACATACTTTTCTTAAAATTTGTCAGGAGAAAGAATAAATTATGAATAGGTTTTTATTAAGTAGTTGTATATGTAAACAGTTTCCGTTTAAGTTCATAAGATATGATGCAACTTCTTTTTTTATTTTATAAACTTATTTTCTAGAGAAAGACGAGCTTAACCCTATACATTGGAATAAAATATAATTATAAGCCAAGGTACTTTATATTTTTTGAATTGAAAAGCACTTCTCTAATGTATCTAACATTTCTGGAATAAAATAAAAAACTACCTTACTTTTGTTCAAATAAATATATTTTTAGTTTGGTACATAAATACCTCTCTTAAGGTTCAAGGATTAACCCTTAAATAATATATTCACTGCTAACACCAACAACTTTAGGTTAAGAAGAAGCTTTTCACATTGAAAGACTTTTTTGTTATTTTAATTTGTTGTTAAGGGAGACTTTCAATTGAGGATAGATCTTTGTCTAAAAAATTAATGAAGTAGAACAAAATTATGTACTCTTATATTTATCATTAATACAAATGTACTTTATGCATTATCTAGTATTGGATTATAATTTGACATTTACTTTTGCAGGAAGCTTATAAAATGTGGGTGTGTACGACACTTTATAAGTACCAGGTAGAGTACAACAATGATCTGCGGACTATCAAGCCCTGCAGATCGTTCTGTCATAGGGTAGAACAGAAATGCCCTTTCTTTCTGCCCTTAGACAAAGGTCCTGTACATTATGCTGGGGAACCAGCATTTTTATGTCTCGGTAAGATATTTCATATTACTTTGTTTTGATTTTTCTTATTGTTACTATTTGCTATTATATTATTATTATTTTTCTTTTCTGGTATATTATCAATAACAAAAAGTCACATATTTTAGAAAGAAAGAGTAAAAACCAAACTTCAAATATGTGCTTAAAACTGTTTCTAAATGAAAACCTAAATATAATATGTATAATAATACAAACCCTCTAAAAATTTAAGTATGGATTATTAATGTATAATATGTTTCCAAGACCAATTCAGAAGAGTGTGCCATACTTCTTTTATAATGTTACAATGTTCTGTCTACGAGCTAAACTTCAAAAGTTCACATTTTAAATAATTTAAGACAAAACATACTGGAGGACAAAATCATTACTAGACTTAGCTTATAATGTATTTATATCCAAACATTTACTTTATTCGTATATTATGATTATGTGTTTAGATAATTCAGAGCAATGTACTGTTTTTAGTTCATGTGTATTTTTTAGACTGCTGATGTGCTGTAGATTGTCTGTATATTATTTGATTATTTTTTTCTGCCCTGCTGTAGCCTCAGTTGGCTAAACGTTGACTGGTTGGTTATTTCAGAGACTCAAGGCTTTGTTTTTGGAATCTTCCCAAAGCATTAGTTTTCTTTAAATGTTTAATATATGCTAATAAAGTTAATCGCACTAAAAATTTAAAATGATAATAGTGATTAACATGAAATAATTGTAAAATTATTAAGAGCATTCTTAACATTTGAGTTTTATACTCCTTTCATTCTCTGAAATATTTTTCTCAAACAGAATTTTTTAATTCATTACTCAACACTCGATTATATGCACAAACCCTATTTAAATAAGTTTAACTGCCATTTGGTTTTGTTAACAAAAGCATAAAGGTGGTTTAACGAATGGTATATGAAGGAGTCCTATTTATGTTAAATAATTAATAAAGCGAACCTTAACATTCCAAAAATTTAAGAAAAATATATAAATGATTTAAGAGTTTTACATAAAAAAAAAGGAAACAAAATTAAAAATTAATATCTGTATTAACTTTTTGTGGTAATGCCAAATATATTTTGTAAATAAATATTATTATCATACATGTAATTTTAAATTTATTATTATTTGTATTTGTGAATTATGTTTCCAAAAGTCTCACAGATGCACACTTATGCATAGCCTCCATTTCAACAAATAGAGATTTATACAAAAGCACAACGTACAATTCCTCTACTATATTTTAATAAAGCAGTAGAGAGTAATACCTTTCTTTAAAAATCTTAAGCTATCTAAGTAACCTTCCTGATAAATGTCAATAAAAAGATGAAAATATAATGACTAAACTTGTGGCCTTGAACTCCCTTAGAAAAGAAACATAATCTTCCCAATCTGTTAATGATATTTATTCTGATGGTATATTTATTGTTTAGTGTATAATTAAGTGTGTATATGTTTGGATCAAGATTCTTTTGTATTTAATTTCAGTGTACTAAAAATGGGTTGCTACTTCTTTAATCAACTAGCTACTCGGCTAACTAACTACTAAATGAGAATTGATGTATTGAGATAGATGTTATGGATATGAGACAATTAAAGATGTTAACTATTATATTACACAGATGGTTATTTATATAAACTCTGAACTTTACCAAAATGCTATCAAGAATTATGGGTTACTTTGATAAAATATGAAAATATCACTCAAGAATTCATTAAAAAATTATTAGGTCACCATCAAATTATAAGCTGTATTGATGCCTTTGGAGGAAATACATCCTAATTAATTGAAATTCTTAAACAAAGAAATATAAAAATAATTTTTTCATCTCTCTTTGTAAGTTTAAAAAGAAAAAGACATAAAATCTATTGTTTATAATAAAATACTGTTGAAGTATTAATTATCAATTGATTGGAATAAAGAGCAAATAATAATGTTCTACCACTTTCTTTGCATTTCATATTGTATAATTATATTATAATATAAATCAGTCAAAGTTCCCTCGACAAAGTCATCCAGAACCTAACTTCCTTTATTGTAATCCCCTTTCTTGAATATTTTTTAATAATGTCAAGCAGAACATTTATTCAGACTCCTAGCTGTTCAAACACCAAATTTATTGCCAGGAAATAAAAAATATATATAAATTAGTACTTAACATATTAAAAATATATCAGAGATAGATTCAGTATCCACATAGTGATAATTCATTTTCCTAATTATAACATATGAGGTAGAAAATAAAAATTCACACATCACAAATTATACAAATAAAAACAGGAACAGATGATTTTTGTTTTCTTTCACTATTTGGGCATTACCTTTCTCTAACTTATCCTAATAAGCTGTCCATTAATTCTTCATTCCCAGTTATGACTTTGCAGCTTTGGCTTTGAAAATCCTGGTCATAATTAGTTAAAAGGTATAAATACATACCTATATTGGATCTGTGATTCCTGAAAAAAAGAAAGCTTTGAAAATTTAACTTAGGGAAACCGCAAGAGCCTTTGTGATAAAGTTGTGCTAGTGATGCTAGTACCATTTAAAACACAGCTGTAATATTAACACTCTCATTGTGTACATAAGTTAGGTTTTCAAAGCTATGCACTCATTAGATAACGCAGCTCAAACTGGCCCTAATATATTATCCTTTTCCCCCCTCCCCTCTTCATCTCTTCCTTGCTTTCCGAAAACACCGTTCACTAGAGGGCATGACCCCATCCATCAAATTTTGTCCCGCTAACAATTAATGAACTTAATGGAATAGGCCTGTTTGCTGCATATGCTCATGATCATTTATACTTACCTAATTCGTCTGATCAATGTCTCTTCATCTTTGGACTTTTCCTCCAAACCCAAGGAACAATGTCAACAAGGAATTGTTTATAGCTGTCTAATAAATTATTATAATATTCAATAAGCGTGTACCCAGGATCAAAAATGGGGGGAAAGCCATGATCGTTCAGATTTTGACATTTCAGCACTAAAAAGGTGAATGTAACCAAAATTATATGTAAGTATAGCAGTGCTTTTTTAGTTATTACAATTTTTGGTTAAAAAAAAAAAATAATTTTTATTAAATTAAAACCGTTAGAGGAAGGCAGGAGCCCCATTAATACAAATGATGCCATCAATAAAAATTGAATTTCAATATATTCAATACATTTCAAACAAGAGTCACTAACTATAGCTTAATATCAACTTGTCTCTTAAGAAAACAAATTTCCTAAATATTCTTTAAAAAGTTAATGAAATCAGTCTTAAAATACTTTGAAATGCCAAAAATTTCCATTAGTAATAAAACCATGTTTTGCGACCAAACACCTCAATTATTATTCTCATATTTAGTAAGTTTGAAACCATACAAATTCGGGAAGATGAATTTAAAATAATTCAAGCTGGAAAAAATTAAATATTTAAAGTGGGTGATTCAATTAGTAAATCCTTTAAGACTCCCAATTTTGTTTTTTGTAAACATATGGAAGGGAAAAAATACCTATGTATAAAACTAGTATATTCTTAACTACTCTCCTTTTCATATTTTAAAAAGAATTATCATGCATATAATTGGCAAGATTATTGGTTATGGAGTATTTATAGTTAGTAATTCATATGGGTTGTTTATCAAACTAAAACTCTAGTGAGCAAATCTGTTCTATGGTTATAATTTGCCTATAGCATTTGATGCAATGGCAATATAAGTGAGCACTATGTTCAAAAACTTCCTTGTTCAGTACTTACAGGTTTACTGATTAAATACAATTAAAGAAAAGTTGTACAAGAACATGCAGAGAAACTTTGTTTAATTTAAACTAATTATATTAATTGATATCAAAGTTTCATTCATCCTCTTATCTAACAATAGCGAAGCATTGATGGGTTTGCTAGACTATTCATATTTTGTGGATTAGAAAATTACTAAGTCGAAAAAGTGCATTCATTGCAATAAAGCTTTTTTCAACTTATTATTATTTTTTTTTTTATTATTATTTTATTTTATTATTATTTTATTTTAGACCTGCAACCTATTATTATTTATGATATATAATATAAATCAATAATAATATATTTTTTTAAATGTTCATATTCATATAGTTTGTAAACCATATTGGATATTGTTTTCAATGTTAATCAGAATATAATTCCCATTGATCTTTCAACCATTATTTCTCTCAAACAGTTAAGATCTCTTACCAATTAGCTTACTGATCAATCAATTAAGAGTTAACTGGTTGTTGAAATAAATGGATTTTCTAAAAATTAATAATATTTATAATTTCTATCAAAAGGAGTAGTTGCTAGTTTAAATAAATTATAATAAAAAAAATAAATTATTTTGTTAATTTTTCTTTTGTCAGTTTTTATATCAAAATTTATTTAATTTTTTTATACTAATATAAATATATATTGAAGAAGATGGTCAGGGTTGCGGTAAAAAAAAACATGACCATCTTCTTCAATTTTTAAGTTATACGGTCAAATATATATATATTGTTTATTAGTTAACATTTTGACCATAGTTGACGATGCATTGTTGTCAAGCAATGGAGGCTTGGGAGCGGGTATGATGATAATGTTTCATGAAGAGAGGTCACAGTTATAGCTTGTGTTGGGAATGGTGGGAAGGGCTCTAAATTCCACCAGCTACGATTGTTCTGGGTTCTGCTGCCTTTAAGGATTTTTATACTCCTTCAAATTTTTTTATTATCGAATTTATTTTTTGTAGTATATTATAAATAAATAATTTTATTTACTTATGTAATCTTTTATTTAAACACTTCCAATAACATTTTTTACATGTTCAAAAGATTATTTTTTAATTTTTTGCATTGTTTTGAATTATTTCATGTTGTCTATATGTTTTATAGAAAATGTGGTGCTATATAATAACTTTCTAGAGTCCTTATTTAGTAATTCAGTTTAAAAAAATGCAAAACATTCATGTATCAACTGATTGCATAAATTGATTTAGTGGCATATACGGGTGATGACAATGTGTCGTCATGGTAAAAAAAAAGGTATTTAAACTTAATTTGATCAAACATTTCATTTTATACATTGTATATTGTTAATTTAAATTATAAGAAAAAAATAAATAAAGATTACATCATGTTATAATTGATTGGAAGAGACATTGTGATTCTAACACAAAACTTTGTATTATTTACAGACCCTAACATTGAAGAGACGGGGGAACAATTGGAGAAGTCTTCGTACGGACCAAACACGTGCTGCTACGATGCATGTGGGTCGGACGTGTGCCTTCAGGGCAACTGCGAGGTTGCGGATGCTGTTACGGACTCGGAAACATCCGGCAGCAGCAGCAGCAGCCGAACAGTAGTAGCAACACCGCTCATTGTTCCCCTCCTCCTTTACAGGACTAGACTCCTCCTCATATAGCACTGACTCTTCTAAAGCACAGCGCTCACACCTCTAGCCTCAGTAACATTTTTCACCTTCGCCTCTGACTTACAGTGATATTTGTGGAGAGGACAATGTTTTTTCAGACATGTGTACATAATATTTAATAATATTAGACTCAATTGTGGCCTTGCAAAGTAATAAAAAATAATAATAAATGATGTGCACTCTATGCTCCTGAGAAAAAGGTTTGCTGGGCAAACTGTTCTCTGCCAAACGATTTGCACATCAATTAATAAATAAATAAAAAGGGAAAAAGATTGTAAGGATAAATTTTTATACGCTACCCTTTCCCCTTCCCCATTCCTTTTCTTTGCGAGAGTTATCTCCAGAGACTTTTTTACTTTTATGTGATGAGCAGGGCAAAAAGTAATTTGAAAACTTTTGGGTGAAAAATGTAACATGACGCAATATTGGTAAAAAAAGTGCAAAAGTGATACAGTTTATTGAGAATTGAAGAGACTTATATAATTTATCGAAGGATTTTTGTGTTATAATGAGAAGTGGACAAGACTTTTAAAAAATTATTAAAATGTAACAAAAGTCCATAGGTGCCTGAGTGTTTGATAAGGGGTCTGCCTTGGAAGAAGTGGTTTAGTGTTTGTGCTAATACATCAAATAATTATTTGGTGATAAACTTTTAAAATGAAATAAATACTTTTAAATTGTGAAAATTTTAATAAATATAAAAAAAACATTTGTTAACCTCGAACTTTAGATGAGAGAGTTGATGTGTGTGTTCAAAGTTATATTTTAATTTTTAACCATATAGTTTGTACTTGACACATTGTCCAACCTTAAGGCATGCAGAGAACTTGTGGTCGACAGAAAGATACCCTTGGCCTTTTAGAAATATTGTTCCCACAGTTAAGTAGTTCTGTTTACCACAACTTTCTCTGAAACTGCCACTGTTGTCGAAATTATGATAGATTTTGTTAGCCTGCCTAATTGACTGGACACCAAATGTTGGGGCTGGGTATACAGCTGTTTGTATAGCTATCACTACTTTAATCCAAATTTCTTAACTGATGTCAATTATCTCACATGTAGGCTATTGTATATTATTTTATTAACTATGTAAGTATATGTATCTTGTTCCAAATCATTAATTATGTTACTTGTCTATTAATGATGGAAGTTCTGGCATTCATAAATAATCTCAAATTTAGGAATTAATGAATAAATATGTTTTTAATTGAGGATTCTACCATTCATAATACCATTTAAAATAAAAGAATAAAATGAAAGAATGGATCTCCTCATTACTGGAATAATGTATGTGATATGCTATGAGCACTTTGCACCATTATGTTTGGTAGGTCAAATGTTTATATCCCTGGCCCCAATCTTTATAAGACAAAATGTTATATTAACTAATATTTACACTTTAGGTACAAAATAGGACTGACAGTATACAAATAAGTTCCTTCGATACATAATTTTATGTACATCACAGTGAGCTCTGAAAAGAAAATTTTTTAAAAATTTTATCAAAAGTAAAAAAGCAGGCCTAATTTATCATGGATATTGGAATAGGAGATCTCGAAATGATTTTCAATAAGTTTTTATCAACATGTATATAAACAATTTCATGTATACATGCATATATAAATTTATATATGCATTTATATATATTTAGAGGTTCAAAATTAACATAAATTAAAATAATAGTTTGTCAAAATCAAACAAATAGATAAAGCCTTGTTGTAATTGGAATTTTTTATGCAATTTTTTTAAATTGTATGATATTTATATATTTCTGATATAAATGTGTATTCATAAAAATCTGAATTATTTCCCACTAATTGTTAAAAAAAAAATACAGAACTATAGAAACACAACTCAAAGGATGTGATATGGATAATTATAATTTGTTTTTATAGTCAGTAAAACTTTGTTAAATATGAATTTTTTAAATATTTTAAAATGAGAGATCTCATAAAAAGAGTCCTTTAGACCTGTTATTATTAATATTGTTTGTTTAAGGAAATTAGTATATTGTTTATCTAACCGGAGCTCATAACAGAGGTCACATTAACTACTCAGGTTAATTGGAATTTTGATGATATTTTGGAAGCCTCATCAATTTGTTTTTAATATGCTCTTCACCCCTGTTATGAGCTCAATTTTGTTTATACTAGAAGACAATATGTATTTTAACAAATATAATGAGTATTAAACGGAGCTGTCCATTACAGAATATAGGTTTGTTCAGGTCCTCCTGTAGCTGATATCAATGCACAGTATAGGAATGTGTTAGAGCAAAAATAAAAAATAAAAAAAAAAATTGATTATCTTCCAAAACATTATAACCCTCCTGCAAATTTCCAATAGTGCTGTAGTAAGATTAATACAAGGATACAAAACCTTTTTACAATTAAAACAAAAAAAGTCTTTTAGAGTGAAAATTGTCTTTAGTTCCATTACAATGATATTAAGGTACAATATAAACTTTCTTAGGGGAAAAAAAAATGATTTCATTCAGAAGATTTTCTAAACAATCTTTAGAGGATATTTACCCAAAAGGTGTTGTTGTTAGAACAGATATATAAATATATATATAAATATATTAAAGTGGGTTAGATTTATTTGAAAATTGGATACTGGGGGAGTCTTGTTTAATAATTATACTCGGGTATTAAAATAGCTGGTCTATAGTCAATTAAATGCATTGTGACATAATAATTTTCAAACAGATTTAGCATTCACAAAAATTTTAAAGTTAAATTTAAATGTCTGAACACCAGCCACAATACATATCTCGTGCAGTTTTATTTATTGTTGTTTATCGGGTATAACACTCTTGTGTTCTCCAAATATGGGAGGGTGGATTATCGCACATTAAACAAACTCATTCTAACTAGATTGGGAATGTCAATATTTATTAGATGAGCCCACCATAAAGTTAAAAAAATTATTTCTGGGCATAACACAGGTTTGTTTCTCAGTTAAAATCTTTTTTACTTCTAATTTTTTAATAGCAACAAAATTATTTTATCAATACTTGAAATAAGTGAGAGCCTTCCAACAATATACATATGTGAAATATTTAGCAAACTGTAATATTAATTGATACTTAGATAAGTTAGTACAATGCGATTGCGTCCGTACTAATTTCTTTTTGTTACCTGAGTAATTTGAATGGCCTTATTATAATATGAATATACTGTATCAAATTCGTATTAAGTACTAACACATGTATATTACAGATTGAAAAGTTATAAATTGTAAATGCACCCTTAGTATCAAACGTGAACAAGTTTTTGTTTTTTAATTTGTTATTAATTTTTTCTTTTCTTTTTTAATAAATAAACTGAGGTTAAAGAGGTTTTAGATTCTGTAGTTATGTATCTCAATAGCAGTATAAAGTATAAAGGTTGTTGTATCATTCACTTATCCAAATTAAGCAATTGTAAAATATTGTTTTCAAAGCCTAATTAAATGACCCAAAACGTGTATTATTTACAACGAATACTGTTCCAATCATCATGAATATAATTATAGTAAAGAATGGTTTTCTTCAGCGTAAAGTTTTTATATAGGACCTAAAAATAGGTAACAGCACAAACTTGTATACTAAGTATTTTCAACTTGGACATATTATTTTATGCAAAATCTCTAACATTATAAAAGTACATATTACTTATTAAATACATATTTATTACATTTTTATCACTAAAATTGTAAATACTAATTGGTTTGTTAAGATTTAGTTGGTGTCATATTTTTGCATAAAGTAATTTGACCAAAGAATTGTACAGTCTGTCTGATAGTTGCCTCCCAGAAATATTGTTAAGCAATATTTGTTAGATAAAAAAAAAATTGAGAAAAATGTATTACAAAATCAATATAATATCAAACGATAAACAATTTAGAGTATATGAGAGATTAAGTAGAGCACTGTTTGGAAAAATATAATTTGTTTTTATATTGTATACCAACAGTTAAGTAAATAAAATTTCTTTAAAGTGGTGAGAACATTCAGAGAAACTGAGGCCCAAATCAGAATATTGTAAACAAACCTGATTTACATTCAGGAATTATTCCTTCAATTGGATAACCTAATTTTTTCACCTTTATAAAGGAAGTGCTGTGAGATGTGATAATCTCAAACTGTTAGCCAGATGACATTGATGTATGATAGGGGTGAACACCGCTGAAAACGCACAAATCTCAGTTTCAATTAAGTTCAGAAAATTAAAAAAATTCTTTTACCAATCTTGGTTGGTTTTTAGTAAAAATATATGAATATTTTTAACCTGAAACATTTAATTCTGAAATTGGTTGAAACTAAAATGATTGGGCTCCTCTTTGATATTGCTTTTAAGTAAATAAAAGCTAATTTACAACTGTTTTATATGAGGGTTTGTAAACTTTTTTTTTTCCAGTTACATTGTTATGTATTTCAAGAAAATGAGAAATACAAAAGAAAATATGTTATTGTTGTTGCAATTTTATTCTTATCATAAGAAAATACTAAGTAAACTTGAATATGCACTTGACTGTATTTTCAAAAAAAAATTCTTTTTATATATTTTAGTGTGAAACATTAGTGAGAGAGGACAATAGGCATCACTTTATTGTGTATCTTCCGTTAATTAATCAGTTCAAAGATTTTATTTTTATATTTTTTGATGGAGGAAATACAGTCAACGATTAAAACACCTGACATTTATTGTAATCACTTATGCTGAAAAATCAATTAGGATATGAAATTGGTTTTATTATGAGTCATAAATTCATAATAGCATGAGATAATTACAATTTAGTCAGATTAACAGAATAAAAATAAATTGATTATTAGATAAATATATAAATATATCCCTAGTGACATGTTTTTGTAAAACAAAACACTATCGGGTTGAAATATAATGTGTATAATGTTTATTAAATGCAACATTCACTGGTTGCTATGGTTACGCTCGCTGTGTAAATATTATTCATATAAACAGATTGGTAATAAAACAATATGCGATTGAATAAATTTATTTGTTATTTTCCTTTATCCTGGACAGTAGTAAAATTTGGTCTTATTAAAAGGAAAGTACACATTTTAACAGCAGAGATCAGATTTTTAACAAGTAAAAAAAAAAATTATAATATGCAGAAAGTTTTAAAATGTTCAATGAAACTGCATAATTATTTTTTATGTAATGATATGATTAAAAATTCATTAAACTAAAACAACAGTTTTTTTTTTTAATGTTACAAGTTATTAACCCTCTATCCATAACATCTCTGTATACCCTGTTATATGGAAGACTCATCATAAAGGCTACTGTGTAAGAACAAAAAATTTCCTTTAATTTTTTGAACGGCTGTCATACTATTCATTAAATTTTGGCTTTCAAAATTCAATGGGATAGATACATCTGAATTGAAAAAAATGAATACTTTGTTTATTTCAAAATGTCAAACAAAACCTTATTTTTATATTTCACAGAATCATACTATTATATTAGACAAATGGTCTTTCATTACAAAACTATGTTGACCACTTTTCAGACATTATAGCCCAGAAGACGAGAAGTGCAGACATTTTAGTAGAAAATAAAGGGGATTACAGTTCTTGTGATGATTAAAAAAACAAAAAAAACACTTTTGATAGAAGGGTATCTATTTTATAAAACATGTTTTTATAATATATATGGATGGTGTTTACAATGTTTGACATCATCTAGCCTAATTTTTATTTGTAAGCATCACAATCTTCATGACAACTTCAAGAATAATAACTAAATGCCACATTTGCTTTGGAATGATCTCGCACCGAGAGCTAAAACAGGATCATTTAACTGTTTTCGGAATCAGTCAGATAAGCATTCACATTTTCGTCTTTCTTGTCTATAACTTGTCATATAACACAATATCATTCCTTTCTTGGTACAATATCTTTATTGTTTATAGTCATTTACACTTATGTAAGAAGTAGGTGATAGTGAGATAATTATTTTTAATAATAATTATTTTTGATAATAATTTTTAATCAAATATGAAGGGTTGCGGTCAAAAAGAGCAAAATAGTTTTCAATTATTTATTACCCGACGTTTCGCCCCACTTTGTGGGGCTTCATCAGGGCTAAAAAGATACAAAAACAACTAAGAACATTACAACAATAAGATACACAAAGGTGAATTAAGTTAGGATAAATATTATGTAAAAAATAAGTGAAAAGAAAATTATATACAAATAAAATAAGGAAGAAATAAAATAGTATTAATATAAAATAAATTTGAATAAAGAATGATAAGAATAAATGAACAATGATAAAATAAAAATTTGATAGTTGTGAATTAATATCTAAAGTAACTAATTGCATTCAATGCATTTTTACGAAAGCTAAATGAAAGTGATCCTCTGCAATATTAAAAAAACTTTACTAAGGAAAAATCTAAAAAGAACTCTATAAACCACTGGCTGAATGTAAAATGTGGAGAGTCATAATTAAACAAAGTTCTACAGTATGGTGGATAACAGTAGTTAATTTACCAATATGCAGTTTTGATAATGGAGGAGTCACTTAAAAAGTCAGTTGTGAGAGAAAGGTTAACAGATGAATGAATACTATGAAACATTATTAATAATTAAATTAGAGGTAAATCATTTATTAGTGCATAATTTTAATTTTTATAAATAAGCATGGATCATCCTTCTATAGAACCAATGATTACCCCTTTTAATATTGACCATCAAAACCTCTCAAGCTTAAGTTAAGTTCAGGCTCTTACCTTTTATGGAGAGTAAAAATTAATTAATGATGTCTAAATAAATAAAATTGTAACCATATTAGTCTCAAAAAAAGTCCGACGTTTCGGCCGATTCGGCCATCCTCAAAGACAATTTTAGAATCAAACCATTTAAAAAACAAATTAATCCAGGATATTCTGTCCAGGTTATTTATATCAATCCACAAATTACCCTAATAAGTTACTTTTACACATTAAACTAAAAATTAAAACTTTTTATCACAGTCAATTTTCTTTGTTAAGATATATTTTAACAAAGAAGGTTGACTGTGATAAAAAGATTTAATTTTTAATTTAATATGAACAGTTGACTGATTAGGGTAATCTGTGGACTGATATAAATGGCGTGGGCAGAATAGCCTGCATAATGTTGTTTTTTAAATAAATGGTTCTATAATTTTATTAAGATTGTCTTTGAAGATGGCCGAATTGGTCAAAACGTCGGACTTATAAAGGAATAAAAAATGTTTTGAGACTAAAATGGACCAAATTTCGTTTATTTAAAAAATATTAACCAGTCTCAAGAAAGTGTAAAGATTATAAATTAATTAATGATGATCAATTGTGATGAACTTTCTCATTAGTTACAGAAGTCAAGGAGCATATTTTAATTAATACATAAAATTATAATATACTTTGATTTATATGTGGGATATATGTTATCCCTCCAAAAAGGATATTTAATTTAATACATTCAGATATTAACTAAATTAAAACCCAACTGTGGGAGTGCGGATAGCCACAGGGTAAGGCTTGTGGCTACTAACTCCAAGGACCTGAGCCAAATCCGGCTGGGCAGAAAATTTTTTCTGTTACACTGTGGCCATGAATCAACTCCTGTGGGTTCTTGGAGCCCTCCTGGGGTTCACCCAGCCTCTTAAATTGGGTGCCCTTAATTGGGTTAAAATCTGGCGGTCAAGTGATTCTGACCAAATCACCTCATTGAACAACCGTTGGTCTAGTAACAGTACTTCTTTACAAAGCACTGAACCTCTGACCCTTCATGGGTTGTAGTGGTACAGATTTAATTTAATTTAAAACCCAACTTTTGAACTGACTTAACTTTAAACCTCCCTATCCATAAATAGATACCATGTAAAAGTTGTGTTTACAAAATCCAAAATTTACCAATTCACTTCTTCTTAAAAATTGTTAAAATTAACTCTCTTTACAGGGCAAACACAGTGTCCAAAAAGGGTGGATTTATTTTGAACTTAAATGAATATAAAAACAAATATCTCCTAGAAAAATAATTTATTTATCAACAATGTGAACACAACGGAAAATGATTTACTAAAAATAATATTCCAGATGATGTTCAAAAAATAATTTATTTATCAACAATGTGAACACAACAGAAAATGATTTACTAAAAATAATATTCTAGATGATGTTCAAAAAAGAGAGGGTTCATGTATGTCATATGCAATATACTCTTTGTCACCCACCTAATAATATATAAGGAGTAGTCAAACAGCTTTAGAATGAGAATTATAAATTGTTTAAGGAAGTGTATTGCTTAGAAACTGATGACCCAATAAGATTTAGAGATATACTAGTGCTTAGTATTATAGAAAGGAAAGTCTTTATTGTAGATCCTATACCTTTTCCAACAAGGCAGAAAATATCAATAAATAAATATTGATATTTAGCTGAATTTTAATTATTTCTTGAAAGATATATATATATAAAAAAAAAAAAAAATATGAAAGGCAAACATGAATATCAATAAATCAAAAGTATAAAAATAGAAGAAATCATCCTCACTTCAAGAAAGCTAGATATGTATCAACATATTTCATTAATGAGTATTTTAGGAGCATAAAATCAAAACAATACTAAGTCTGATCATGATGATCTTAAAGAAAATTTCAGCTTTTAATTAATCCAAATATTTAATTTGGAATCTCAAATTCTAATTAATAAATAAATTCCACTATTCTCTTTGAGGTGATATTGTTAAGAATGGTTTTTGCTAACAGGTGGGTTGGCAATCCCTGTTACTTTTTTATTTATCTGGTTTTTATATAAAATAACATAAGGAATTTATTATTGTACTAATTTATTTATTTATAAGGATAGATTAAACAACCTACCAAAAAAAAAAAAATCTTCTAGAAACCTTAAATGTGAGACAAATAAATATAGCTATAGCTCCTTCAAATCAACCTGTTTTATAAAATTATCATTTTTTTTTTCTAAGATCATAAGTTCTGATGATATCAAATCATTCAACTTATTTCAGAACATAATACAAGAAAGACCAGTTATGCTTATTTCTTTATTATTATATTATCAAACTTCATGGCTTTATATAAATGAAAATTTAATCTAATCTTGAATGTTCAGCAAGGAACAGACTCCTAATATACTAACTATTTCAGGATGGCAAGATTTTCAACTAATTATACTACCTGCTATGAAATAATAATTTGTTAAGAAATTCTATTAATTGCAAAATGTGTGATATAAATAAACATACATGATTTAATTAATAACACAAAACTCTGGTTGGTTCAAATAAACTAGAAGATAGCCTTATGATATGGCAACATCGATTTTAATCATGATAGAACATCATTAATCTAAAAATCTAAGGAAGGATACGCTAAAGGTTCGTAATTAACTTCAAGGTTGCAGCTTCGAATAAACGTCTTCCCGTTGATTTCAAATAACATTCATACCTCCCTCAATTACAAATCATTAGAATCCTTTCAACAAAATGAGAGTGCCGCTATTAAAATGAAGCTCCAGCGGCGGGAATTTCAAAAATTTCAAATCCCTACTTTCGTAATTATCACTACTGTTCTAATTAGATTTGTTGACTTCCGTTCGCTAGCTGGCGATTAAAAAAAAAACTCACTCCCTCATAGATCATTTTCCCTACCATATCATCTTGAAGTATTCTGCATAAGTGAAATTTGTAGTTCCTGTAGCTGGAGTATTTTTTGTACAGTATTAACGTTAACCGATAAACTATGAGTTTTTTTGTTGTTGTTAAATGAAATGTAAAGATAATTAATTGTTAAGATAAAGGTTCGTATGAATTAATTTTAGGCTCTTGCTCCCAGCGCAGTCTAGAGGTGAACTTGTGAAATATTACAGCCACCTTTATTTGAAGTTGTAAGGTTTTAAGGGACAAGATCAGTTTGCTTTCGGCGAGGTTGGAGTCACGGTCAGTGAGAGATAAGGTTGTCATTAGTGGTCCAATTACAATATAATTTTCTCATGAAATTAGTGGTTTTGATCTTTCTAAATCGTCATTGAATAATAGTACTTTAGAGTTTATTGTGTGCTGTATTTAAACGAGTATGGGGAGTTATATTAGTTATTTTTTTGGTCAGTTTAATAAGACTGATAAGAAAGAGAACTCTATTGACCAAATAAAAGATATTTTCAAGCAATATGGAGGAGGATCCATTGACTTAACTCTCGGTAATGATGGAATAGGAATTTTAGTCATCAACAATCCAGAAAAGAGGAATGCAATGAGTGGTAATAAATTTCTGTTGTTTTTTTTAATTGATTACTTAAGCCTCTGCTGTCATATGAGGGCATTTACTTTATTGCGTTTTTGAGAAAAAAGTATTTATCTTTGTTTATGTTGTAGGTAAAATGATGGCTCAGCTGTGTGATGCCGTAACTGTACTAGAAAAGTGGAAGGATGGGAGAGGATTACTGATTCATGGAGCCGGACTTGGATTCTGCTCAGGTGGTGATCTAGACTTTATCAGATCTTCAACAAACCAAACACTTGGATCGAATATGTCTCTTATTCTTACCGATGCCCTTAACAGACTTAAAGCTCTACCTATTGTATCTCTTGCTTATGTACATGGATTTGGTAAGTGTATGGTTTGTTTCCTTTTGCTCACTCTATTTTATTCATGAATCTGGTTATGATTGCTGGTCTTATAGATAGTTTATGGTCTGGTAAAATCCTAAGTTCTTCATTTTTCGTCTTTAGTAAGGTTTAGTTCTAGAATTTCAAAAGTGCATTAAATTGAAGAGTTCAAGGAAAAAAATATTTTAATTCTCTTTCTATAAAAACTGAAATTTCAGGGGTATGTTGTGGGGAATGAGAAGTACTATCAATAGTTGACACCATTCCTTGTAATCTTATGTATATTTTTTCATCTATTTATCAAGAAGATTTTTTTTTCATCGGACGAGTTCACCAGTTAATTTTTGTTGGAAAGAACAAGTTATTTCCAACAAGTTTTAAAGGTTTAAAAAAAATTTTTCTTTATCATCTTATTGTAAAATTTAATTATGTTATTAAAACGGAAACATTAAACTTCAATTTTCTCTGTTTAAGTTTTTTATCACTTAAATCATTCTTCCTATGGGCTCTTCAATTATTAATGTTGAAATATAGCTATTGTCAATTGCCTAGCTTGATAAATTAATATTAAGGCTCTACGGTGTTAATTGTTGGAAATGGATTACTCTTTGCATTTTTGTAATTACTAAAAAGTGATTTTATTGACTGTATTGTAATATTATGCCGTCCAGTATTATTCAAGATATTTTCTCTTTATTTGATTTACATTTTATCTATGAAACAACTGTAAAATATGAGATATGATTTCTTCATGTGTTATGCATGCATGAAAGATGTGGTGGTGGTGTATATGTAATCATTCTTTTTTTTCTGTCTGATGATGTATGACAAATTTTAATGCATTGTAGTTCCAGATATTTATGTGCTTACTTAATAAGTAATAAGAAAAAAAACAACTCAAAAACAAAAAATTTAAATTAAAAATGAATTTATTTACAAAACACTTAAATGTGAATTAATAAAAATTAATGATTATTTGCGATTTTTTCAATCGCTTTGTTAATTATAATGTTTATAGTAATTATAAAACTAAATTATCACACAATGGTTCATTATTTAAATTAACTATTTATTATTTATTAAAAAAAAGAAACAATAAAATCCTGGTAAATAAGACACAATAAAAAAATTATTTTGTCAGAATCATTGTATGAAGACAAAAAAATTTTCCCCGGTGAATTAAAAAAAAAAAATATTCCAGGTGAATATAAAACAATAAAAATTGTTTTCATCAGAGTCATTATACCAAGCCTGAAAAAAAAATCCTGGTAATTATAAAACAATAAAAAAAATGTTTCATGGGAAAAAGAAAAAAATATAAAGTGTGTTTTCGAATCACAATTTCAAACCTTTAAATTGAATTTAAAAAAAATTAAGCATTATCTCATAAACAGATAGACTAACATTAATACTTTTTTAAATATTACCTATGCCTATGTACCAAATCAGGAACTCCTTTAAATTAAATTTTATATATTAATATAAAGAAAACAAAGTACATGAAAAATTATAAATTACACCACTAAAAAAAAAAAAATGAGTTGCCCACCCACACGAATTTGCTTGTCTTTTTGGCTGCAACATTTAATAAAGAACTTGTTTTCTGTATCTCTGCTAATATTATGGTATAATATTGGTCCAATTTGTTTATTGTTTAGTTTTATAGACAATTTAATTTTATTAAACAATCATCTGAAATTTTTTGGGAAATGCATAGTTTTGAATTACTTAAATCTAAATATTAATGAGTTTCCATGGGAACCTGGATTGAATACCTCAAAAATCAACATGGATTTAAAGTCCAACAATACTGGTTTAATTTAACTAATTTTTTTTTTTTTTGAGTGGTGTAATTTATAATTTTTCATGTACTTTGTTTTCTTTATATTAATGTATAAAATTTAATTTACAGGAGTTTCTGATTTGGTACATAGGCATAGGTAATATTTAAAAAAATATTAATGTTAGTCTATCTGTTTATGAGATAATGCTTAATTTTTTTAAAATTCAATTTAAAGGTTTGAAATTGTGATTCGAAAACACACTTTATATTTTTTCTTTTTCTTTATAAATGTCTTAGATATCAGCCACTATTTTGAAACCTAATGGGGATTGGCAATGACATCTTCCCAGGATCATCATGGGGAGACCTCTGACTTTGGTCCTAAATTAAAAAAAAAAAAATCAGTAGTTGTTTCTAAGAAAAGCTGTGGATAGGCAGATTTTTATTTTATTCATTTTTTGGATTATATTTTCTAGTAACTTGAAATTTGATGTTTTATGAAATTATAATTATTATATACCATTTTCTCTGAAAATATATCAACTCAATAAGTTTTACAAACTTACAAACCTCTCAATGAAGTTTTTTTGGTTTAAGTGATGTGGATTTAATTTGAATATATCTGCTGTATATATTGACCATTAACATACAGAAAATGAAAAATTATGCTTCCTACCATGCACTGGAAAATATTTTTTTTTTATAAAATAGTTTTCATTGTTGGCTTAAAGTCTTTATTGGAAAAGATTCAAAATTTTTAAATCTTTGGAAATGCAAAAAATGCCCAAGGCTGTAGATAATAAAAAGGTTTACCGTAGGTTTTACCTTCACTGCATTTTATGGTGCTAAAAATGCTAATAGCTTCAAGGAGACTCAAATTCAAATTAGAAGCAATAGCTGTACAAAAATGTCTCAGTATTTTTATTTATATAATGTAATGTAATATAAAGCAGGATTTAATTTGATTCCAGCATTCACAATACAAATTGTTTTATATATATATATATATATATATCATTATTAAAACAGTGTTTACTTTTTAGTTTTGTAATTATTAGTATTTATAGTTGTAATCATTATTATAAATATGTAAAAATAATATTATAGATGAATCTTTAAGTTGAACACAAAATTTAATTAAAAACAGAGTGAAACACCTAATATTAATATTATGAAATTTTTATTTTCAGATTATTTTTTTTTTCATAATTATTACTTACAATTATTTTTATAATTATTAATACAATTATTATTTTTCATAATTAACGTTTATTCATGATTTAATTTTTATACTCCAAAAAATGTTTTATACAAGTGATCTTATCTTAAAATTAATTATTGAATAAATAAATTATATAAAATTAGGATGTATATTGGTAGTACTATATCAATCATTATAAAAATTATTCATATTTTATTTATGCACCTTATTATTGTTTCGCATTGTTGAGTGAATAGTATTGACTTGAACTATTTGACTTTATATATGTATATATAGTTGACCGTAAAAATTGATATATAAGAAGATGGTCAGGGTTGCGGTCAAAAGAGAAACAAAAATAGTTTACAACTATTTATTTTTCGACGTTTTGCCCCACTTTGTAGGGCTTCATCAGGGCTGTTCAACCGATTGCTTTGAACAGCCCTGATGAAGCTCAAGAAAGTGGGCCGAAACGTCGGAAAATAAATAGTTATAAACTATTTTTGTTTCTCTTTTGACCGCAACCCTGACCATCTTCTTTTATATTTGACTTTATGATTTCTTTTTATTTTATTCATATTGCGAAATTACATTCAATTAAATTGCTATTTGACTTCTCTTAGGTGCAATAGGTGGTGGTTCTGAAATAGCTATGGCTGCCGATTTACGTATCATGTCACCTGGATCTCGAATAGGTTTCGTTCATGGTAAAATGGGATTGACTCCAGCGTGGGGTGGAGCTGGAAGATTAATTGAAGTCAGTAATTAAATATATTTTATTTTTATTAAGTTTTACATTTAAAAGGCTATTGTAGGTTGGAAAATATGTTTTTCTAATTTTGAAAAAAATATTTGAGTAAAAATGGGTGAACTATTTTCAATTTTGGTACATTACAGCCTTCTTCAAGGAGCAAGGACTGATTCATTACTAGTACTAGTTGGATTATGTCAAAAAGAAGCTCCTCTTTTAAGGAAAAATCATTTTCTTAAATTTTATAGTTAAAATCTTTCTAGAATTGTAATGGTTAATGTATTAAAATGATTAATTAATGAATAATATATATTATTCATGATATATCATCTTGATTAAGTAAACATTGTCCATTGCTCTCATAAATAAGGTAATACTAGTCATAACAAAGTAGTCCTATAGGAAGATGGGGCTGGATTAATCAGATTATAATATAGGATTAGTTTTTATTTATATTGAACATTGATATGCACAATTCAAATTGATCTGAATTTCTATTTAATGTAATTTTTATTGTTTTTTTAATGCATTAATTTATTTATATTTACAGTTTATATAATTTATTAATAATTTTGAAACAAGTATAAATATCTCCTATAAATTCAGGAAATTTTTAATATAAATAAAAAGTTATTAGTAAACCCTGATACAAATTTTTCAAAACAAAATCTACTAATTAAAGGCTAATTATTGATTATTTAATTAGTAGATTTTGCTTTGAAAATTTTGTATCAGGGTTTACTAAAAACTTTTTATTTATATTATAAATTTTCTGCATTTAAAGGAGATATTTATTCTTGTTTCAAAATTATTAATGAATTATAAATAACTGTTATGTACTTTTCATCTTTCATTTTCGGGTTTCTTAATAAATTAATTTAATTCATGACTAAAATTATTGTTCAATAATATTTCATTATGAATTATTTCATTTTTATTAGATTTTTAGTTTAAAATTAAAGGGATAAGCTCTTTATTTTTTCTATTCCTGTTTATTTTTGCCTTTAACTGTTGTTTGATTTGGAATTAGTATAAAAGAAAGGGTGGAAACTTCTTTCTATTTAAAGACATTTTTCTCGCAATTAAGTAAGAAACAATAGGAGTATATATTTATTTCAAACAGTCACATTATACTGAGATAACCTCTTAGATTAAAATATTTTTCATTTCTGTTTAGGCTGTTGGTCGGGAGCAGGCATTGGAATTGCTCTTATCAGGCCGCCTAGTGTCTTCGGAAGATGCAAGGTTTGTGCATTTTATCATATATGAATTATTTTCATTTAGATATGCTGGAAATTATTTTATTTACACCATTAAAAACTATATTTATATTAATATTTCACTGTTGAAAGCGCTTTTTATCTTATAATAATAATTTTTAAATATATTGATCACAGAGTAAACCAAAAAAAAAAAGAAAAATGCTTCTGACCCGAAAAGCAAGCTTAATGTCATCAATAATAACTTATACATCAGATTAAATACCACAATCATTAATAATTACTACAATTGTGACATTTAGTCAGATTTTTAGGTTATTGCCAATGGTATTTAGCTTGATTTTGGGGGGGGGACTGGAGGAAGGAGAGGGGATTCACCCATTATTGATGTTCATTCTTTAATTAATAATACATTTTTATATTTTTTCTTTATAGAGATATTGGTTTAGCACAGAAATGCGGTGACCTCAACTGTGCTGAAAGCTATTTGAGAAGCTTATGCGTTTTTGCTCCACAGATAATAGGTGCTATCAAATCTGCTTTGGTTGGAGATGAAGGTAAAGTTTTTGTATCCCTTTTTGGTGGTGTCGAAAACCAGAAAGCGCTAGCTGCGAAAATCAAGCATAAAGACTGACAAAGGTATTATTGGTCTTTGATCATGTAAGGTAAGACCATGCAGCCCTGACGTGGTGCTATGAGCATCAGGTCTTGCAATTGGAGCCAGGCATCAATTGTAATCTTATTCCATATAACCAACATTGGTTCACCCTATCATATTTGAAGATATTACAATGACTGGCTCTTTTTTTGCATTCCATTATTAGTAAAATGCTAACATTTGATGGTTATGTTTAGTATTTTGCTTTGGTTGTTATTTTTATAGTTTTTATTTTAATTGTTTGCACTAGATTTATTGTTTTATTTTCTAAGTATTGATACAATTGTATTTAATTTTAGTGTGTTGTTGAATTATGTTTTTCTTCAGATATTTTATCTTATAGTTTTATTTTAATGATGAGTTAATATTTGACTGT